>NC_081168.1:793644-983703 GCF_012432095.1 Onychostoma macrolepis | reverse complement strand
TGATACATTGACAACTCATGAATTCATGTTAAGTTAATGATGAGTTAGTAATATTGAAATTATAACATTTCGTTTTATTGTGTGATTTCTGCTGCCGGCTCGTTTAATAGGACTACAAGTTAAACAAGACTTAACTTTAAACCTTAAAATAAATAACATTTTAAATGGTTTAACCTTTACTTGTCATTAAATGTTTACTTTGTTTGCCATGGGCCACAAAAGGTGTATTCTCCGACATGCTGTGACTGACAATAGAACTATAAAAAAAAACACCAAAACCGCAACATAATTACGAAATGAAACTATTTTATTCGTGCGCTGTAATCCAGATCTTCAGAATCCATACGACTGCGAGGAACAGACCCAAATCCAAGCCTTTATTCGACGATCTTCATCTCCATCCCGAGCAGCGAGTCCGGTGACCGTAAACAGCAAAGCCCGCGCTGACTGACGCGTTCGTTACAAATTCAAATGTTGCCGCTTCAAACGACAGGTTTTACGGCAGGATAATCGAACACTCATTGGCTCTCGCCTGCATTCGTCACAGATCGCGACATGCCGTGTTTCTGGTGAGGTGTGTATTTGAATGATGCTAGCACGCGCACGCTTCAGGAAAATAATCTGGATAATATTTTCAGCGATTAACAACATAAATTCTGCTCAAATGAAGATATCAATCTTTCATTTGAAAGCCATGTTTCTAGCATCTGTAAAACTGCGTTTTTCCATCTCAAAACTAAATTGCGACCTATGCTCTCAACGTCAAATGCAGAAATACTAATTCATGTGTTTATGACCTCAAGGTTAGACTATTGTAAATAAATGATTGTAATTGCATTTATCTGTCTGTCATGTTTTTCTTCTACTGTACAGAAATAGCTATGTTTAGGTGTAGATGTAGGAGTGGGATTAGCGATTATAAAAACTTTTAATGCTATATTGTTACTAAAATGGTTATTTTCTTGCATGTTTATAAAATGTTTGGGTTTGGAGGTAGGTTAAGAGGTCTAAAAGTCTAAATCACTTATTGATAAAATGATAAAAATGCATTGATAAGAATATCTTAATGAAATAAAAACAATATTACTAACTCATCATTAACTTAACATTAATTCATGCCTTGTTAATGTATCATAATGTCATGACTTTACTTGGGGGGGCACAATATTATTAACTCATCATTAATTACTTATAACTTAACATGAATTCATGAGTTGTCAATGTATCATGTCATGACTTGTCTTGGAGGGCACATCTTTAAAAAGGTATCAATTACACATGTTTTATACATATTCAGCTCATCTAAATCAGATATTTGGTGTTTTTTTGGTGGTTTGTAAAAAAGTGGAAGAGCAGAGGTCACGTGGCTGCATTTGGATGGAGAAGGAACTGAACGGTAGGAGGAAGGTTAACATTTTGAAGGGGCAATAGTGGCCCAAAAGAAGAGCAAGAACACAAGACAAACGTCTGATTTCAGTGCATTATTACGATATAAAGACAGTAAGCCAATCCATAACATAACCATCATCTCTGTGCTAACACTGATTTTAATTTGGAAAATCGCATCTGCTTAATGAATACGTTATTGTAGGAGGGCAGCAGTGGAATCACTCAAAACAGGATGAGATGAAGTTGTTTTTAATTATGAATGCATCATTGTGCGTTGGATGAGTTAGGTTAAACGTAAATATTGCAAGAAATCCACTGTCATTCACTGATGTTTGTGACATTGTGACAAAATTTATAAACAATTTTGCAGTGTGCCATTTTCATGAATCTTTCTTCTAGAGCATGTTTGATTTAGTTTACCCCAAAGTGTTAATTAATACATTAACTAACATGCAGGAACTAACATGTAATTAAGGTGGTGTTATTCATGTGGTAATTCATATGACTCATGTCGTAGTTAAGTTAGTTCTTCATTAGTTCTTGATTAATACATGTCTTAACTCTTCATTAGTTCATAGTCAAGTAATTATTAATTAAGGTATTAGTACATGATAATTCATGTACTGTTATTGTAAAGTGTTACCAAAATATTGTCTAAATGTTTGGCTAATAGAATCAAAGGTTTTTTGCATATTGTGGTGGAAAGAGAACAAACTTATTGCATTCCGGGGCGTACAATAATGGACAATTTGTTTCTTATGAGGGATGTAATTGAAATGTCTTTTAGAAATAATCTTGATGTGGGTTTTTTATCTATTGACCAAGAGAAAGCCTTTGACCGTGTGGGTCATGAATATCTTTTTAATGTCTTAAAAGCCTTTGGATTTGGGGAGAGTATCATTTCTTGGATAAAATTACTGTATGAAGGGGCTTCAGTTATGCTAAAGATAGGAGGTGGCCTGAGTTGCCCAATTCCTGTTGAAAGAGGAATCCGGCAGGGTGTCCTCTATCAGGACAACTTTATAGTTTAGCTATAGAACCCTTATTGTGTAAGCTAAGAACTGAGATAAAAGGTTTAATGATCCCTGGTGATAATTCAGGGTTAAGGTATTCTGTATCTGCATATGCTGATGATGTAAACATTTTTGTTACTGGGCAAAATGATATTCAAATACTCTGTAAAAACTTAAAGCTTTATGAACAATCATCTTCAGCTAAGGTAAACTGGACAAAATGTGAAGGGTTTGTGGTGGGGTCTTGGTTTGATACTGGGCCACCTAAACTTCCTGAAGGATTAAAATGGGGAAGGGAAGGTATTAAAGTTTTGGGGGTGTTTTTAGGTAATGATCAGTATAAAGAAAAGAACTGGGAGGGTATGCTGGAAAAGGTTGTTGCCAAGTTGTCTAAGTGGAACTGGCTATTACCCGAGTTATCTTATAGAGGCAGAGTCTTGATTGCAAATAATCTGACTGCCTCTATGTTATGGCACAGACTGAACGTACTTGAGCCACCGGATGAATTGATTAAGAACATTCAGAGGAAATTAGTGGATTTTTTCTGGTCTGGTCAAAAGTGGATTCCTGGGCCTGCACTTTATCTACCAGTGCATGAAGGAGGGCAAAGCCTGATAGACGTGCGAAGTAAATGCATTTCGACAAGCAGCAAAGAGATTGTTGTACGAAGGGAATGTTGGATGGACTAATGTTGCTTGTGTTCTTCTACGAGAAACGTCTGGCTTATTGTATGATAAACAGCTTTTTTTGTTGCAACTTGATGAACTGGATTTAAAGGATTTAACAGCTTTTTATAAGTCAATGATAATAGCTTGGAAAAAGACATTTGTTATACATAGAGAAATCTTACAACCAGAGGACTGGATAATGGGGGAACCTCTGTTCCATAACCCGTTAATAAGGACAAAGATTTTATCATCCAAGTCTGTGGAAAGCTGTTTTGTCAAGGCTGGGTATACCAAGTTGGGGGATCTAAGAAGTGGTGATGGTTGGAGAACAGCTGAGATGATGCAGAGTGTTACTGGGCTTCGATCTCTGCGACTTCTGAGAAGAATAATAGAGGAGGTGTGGACCGTTCTACCAGGTGCTTGTAGAGAGGCACTGTCACAGGATTGGCATGGTGATTATACATTTCCACCACTTAAAGTCTCTGCAGTTGTACAAGAAGAGAATGAGGATGCTGGACAGTCAGTTTTATCATTTGAGTACCCCGAATTGGGTGTTTTTCAGGAAAGTAAGAAGAAAGATCTGTATATAACATCTGTAAAAGTGATTCATCAGACTGTGCTAAGAGGAGTAAAGACTTGGAGACGGTCAGATGTGTTTGGGACAAATTTTAAGGCATGCTGGAGATCTTTGTATAAACTGCTGATTGAGAAGCGTACTGCAGACTTGCAGTGGAGATTGATGTACGGGGCTATAGCTACGAACAGACACATGGCACACCTGAATCCAGCTGTGGGGAAAGAGTGTGTATTTTGTGGGATTGAAGAAACAGTGAATCATTTATTTATTGATTGTTTTAGGTTGAAGGGACTTTTTAGTTTTTTAACACAATGTTTTACAAAGTTTGGAGAAACATTTTCTTATCAGGAGTTTATAAGTGGTCCAAAATACAACTTTCAGGATAGGAGGAAAAAATGTTTACTGAATTTTGTGTTGGGGTCAGCTAAGATGTCTATTTGGAAAACTAGGAAAAATAAAATGTTGGGTATGAGTTCAATAAATGCTGAGATGGTAATAAAAGGGATGATAACTGCTAGAATTAAGATAGAGTATACATATTATAAGTTGGTAAATGATATTGCAATGTTTTCTGAAATTTGGTCAATGGGAGGAGTTCTTTGTAAAATTGAAGAAAATTAATTGTTGATTTTGAATTTGTAGAAATGTTGTTAAGGAGGTATGATTTATTGTTTGTTTGTGAAAATTATTGTGTGATATTAACGTAGAAGGAAAAATGGTTTAATAAAGGTATTGTTAAGCCTCTCTCTCTCTCTCACTCTCTCTCTCATTTCCGGTGTGAGCGTGAGCGTTTGGAGCGTCGTGAGTGTGGAGCATGTCTTTCTGAGTGAGTTTTTCTTTTTTTCTCTCTCTCTCTTTTTCCTTTTTGTTTTCACTTCTTATTTTTTTAGATTGTTTAGTTCGTTTTTGGGGTCGCGTGGGGTTTCCCCTCGCGTGGCCATGGCGGACTCACGAGTTGGTGTTCTAAAGAATCTCACGCGGCGTCACGGTGTTAAAGTGGCAGCCGCGGTGAGTGTTGAAGATAGTTGTTTGGCAATGGGTGAAGTTGTTGGCCACGACAGTATTTTGTCGGCATCTAAAATGAATAGTGCTGTTGTGGTTTTTTTGAAGTCAGTTGAAAAAGCAAACGAATTAGTGGAAAAGGGAATTGTTGTAAATAATCTCTTCACACCTGTTCTTCCGCTTTCAACACCTTCAAAAAAAGTAACTTTGTCTAATATCCCACCTTTTGTTTCTGATGATACACTGGTTAAGATCCTTTCCTGCTATGGAAAGCTGGTTTCACCTATCAAGAAAATCCTCATTGGTACTGCTTCACCACTGTTAAAACATGTAGTTTCTTTTAGAAGATTTGCCTACATGATTTTGAAAGATAGTGAAGAACTTGACTTGACTTTTAATATTAAGGTTGACAATTTTGATTATGTTTTCTATGCCACAACGGATAAGATGAAGTGCTTTAACTGTGGTGGGGTAGGTCATCTGATTCGGAATTGCCCTAAAAGAAATAAGGAGGATAATGCATCAACTGATGGGCAAAACGTGGAGGTTAGTCTAAACAGTGGTGACGAGGAAAGGGTTGTAGCAGGGACTTCTAATGCTCCCATTCTGAGTGTGAAAAAGGTGACTGTTGTAGAGAATAATGGTAGTGTTTCTGAAGCTCAGGATGTAGTTTCTGATATCACTGAACCAGTAGTGTCTTTGCAGGAAGATGAGTTGAATGCTACTGCTGTAGTGAGTGAAGGAGTCAGTGATACCATTACTGAATCAGTTTTGACAAAGGATAAAAGTGATAATGTGAAGTGTCAATTGTTCGAACTGTGTGATGATGTTGATCTAGAATCAGATACAACTGAGTTTAAGATTCCAGGTAAAAGGAAAAGTTCAAGTGAAGTTCAAAGTGTAAAACAGAAAAAATAAATATTGTTGATGATGATGATGATGATGACAAAGAAGGGATAGAAAGTGGGAATGAATCTTCGGATTCAAATTTCAGTTTTTCTCAAAGAGCTTCATCCAGTCGTGATTATGAGGTAGAAGACATTAAAATATTCCTCAAAGCAACGAAAAATAAAAGAGGAGTACGTGTCTGTGAATACTTTCCAGACATCAAACAATTTGTTGACAAAACAAAGATGTTCATGGCGGAAAGCTTGTTCACAAACAAAGAAATTTATCGGTTAAAAAATCGTAAGAATTTTAAACCCTGATCTTGTCAATGATAATAGCTAAAAAGGCAAACTTGACGCGTGGGTTTCTAGTTTTGTTTTTATCAGCTTTTGTTTGTTTTTTATTTTCTTCTTTTCTTTTAAATATGAATGAAATTAATATTGCTTCCTTGAATATTAATGGAGCAAGAGATTTTAAGAAAAGAATGGAAATTTATGAATTTGTGAAACAAAATAAGTTAGATGTGGTGATGTTGCAGGAAACTCATAGTGATCTAAAAAATGCTTCTGATTGGGTTAGAGAGTGGGGTGGGCTTTCGTTTTTAAGTCATAATACTTCACTTAGTGGTGGAGTAGCCATTCTTTTTGCGAAAAGTTTTAACCCACATTCTTTTCAAGTAGAAGAAATAGTAAAAGGTAGACTTTTAAAAATAAGAGCAAACTATGACAAGAATGTTATTGTTTTTATTTGTGTGTATTGTCCTGTCTCCGCAATAGAGAGAATGGTGTTTTTAAATATATTGTGTTCTGTGTTACAAAAATTTAATCAAGAAGAGTTTTTGTTTTTGGGAGGTGATTTTAACTGCACTGAATCTAATCTAGATAGGAATCATTTAGAACCTCATATGCCTTCTAGAAATAGATTGATTCAATTTGTTAAGATGCATGAATTGTGTGATGTTCGGAGACGACAAAAGGGCATGCAAAAACAGTATACTTGGACTCATGCTCGTGATAGAATCATTTCTATGGCAAGATTAGACAGATTTTACGTTTTCAAACACCATTATAATGTTATAAGGAACTGTCACATTGTACCTGTTAGTTTTTCTGACCATTGTATGGTCAAATGTTCAGTTTTTATTAATCTTTTAAAACCCCAAAGTGCTTATTGGCAATTTAACACTTCTTTATTAAGTGACAAACATTTTAAAGAATGTTTTAATTTTTTGGGGGGAGGATTTTAAAACTAAGAAAGGTTTTTATAACTCTGTACAACAATGGTGGGATGTAGGAAAAACCCAAATTAAACAGCTTTGTTTACAGTTTACTCGAAACATCACTACAGAGACTACTTTTAGGATGAGTGTCTTGGAGGCTGATATTTTAAAACTCCAAGAATTGGCAGAGTCTACTGGTACAAGAGGCTTCTTAGACTTACTTTTAGATAAAAGAACAAAATTGGCTGATCTACCTGGCTCTAGGACACAGGGGGCCTTGGTCAGGTCGAAATTCCAAAATGTGAATCAAATGGATGCTTCAACTAAATTCTTTTTTAATTTAGAAAAGAAGAATGGTCAAAGTAGAACCATTCATGCTTTAAGATCTGAATCTGGAATTCTTTTGACAGATCCTTTGGATATTTGCCAGAGAGCAGTTGGGTTTTATGAGAATTTATATAAAAGTGAAGTTGCTGTAGAGCTAGAAAATGAGGGTGAGTTCTTCTTTGAGAACTTACCTCAGGTGCCTGAAAGTATCAACACTGGAATTTCTGGCCCTCTGAATATGAGTGAGCTACAGAAGGCACTTCAAGGGATGGTGTCTGGAAAGACACCAGGCATCGATGGTATACCAGTGGACTTTTACAAGTCTTTTTGGTCAACAATAGGAGAAGATCTCCTAGAAGTGTTGAGTACCAGTCTGGCAAGGGGTAAACTGCCTCAAAGTTGCCGAAGAGCTGTGTTGACCCTCCTACCAAAAAAAGGAGATCTTGGAGATATAAAGTGTTGGCGTCCGGTTTCTTTGCTCTGCAGCGACTATAAGCTTTTATCGAAGATCTTAGCTAACAGACTGGCTAATGTAATGGATAGTGTTATTCATCCTGATCAAACCTACCATGTCTCAGGTAGATCGATATTTGACAATATTTCTTTTATTCGTGATCTTATTGAAGTCTCCAAGATGCTAAACTTAAATTGTGGTTTTGTTTCGTTAGATCAAGAGAAAGCTTTTGACCGGGTAGAACATTGTTTTTTATGGAAGGTTTTAAATGCATTTGGTTTTAGTGATAGTTTTATTAACTACATCAAAGTTCTTTATAATGATGTTGAGAGTATTTTAAAGGTCAATGGTGGTTTATGTACTCCTTTTACAGTTTTTAGAGGCATAAGACAGGGCTGTGCATTATCTGGTATGTTATATTCTTTAGCAATTGAGCCTTTGCTAAATCAGATAAGGTGTAAGCTTAAAGGTGTCATTTTACCAGAATGTAGGAATAAATTCACACTGTCGGCCTATGCAGATGACGTGACTGTATGTATCAATGGACAAAGTGATATTCAGGTTTTGTTAAATTTGTTGAAAACTTTTAAAAAAATATCTTCTGCCAATATAAACTGGAAAAAAAGTGAAGCTTTTTTAATAGGGGATTGGAAAAATGATAAACCAAAACTTCCTATGGGCCTAGAGTGGGGAAAAATTGGTTTTAAATATTTAGGAGTTTTTATTGGAGATGAAGCAGTTACACAAAAAAACTGGGAAGGTATAATTGATAAAGTTAAAGGTCGACTTGAGAAATGGAAATGGCTGCTTCCAAAAATGTCTTTTAGAGGGCGAGTTTTAATTGCTAATAATTAAGTGGCTTCTTCGCTGTGGCACAAGTTTGCTTGTTTAGATCCCCCGTTAACTTTGTTAACAAAACTACAAGCACTGCTTGTGGACTTTTTTTGGGATAAGCTGCATTGGGTCCCGCAAAGTGTTTTATTTCTGTCCAAAGAAGAAGGTGGTCAGGGACTGATACATCTACAAAGTAGAATAGCTGCATTCAGATTACATTTTGTTCAAAGACTTTTAACTGTTTCAGATGTTTTTAACTGGAATGCTGTAGCAAGATTGATTTTGAACAGGTTGGGTAATTTTAACTTGGGTAGGACAATTTTTTTGATGGATCCACTGAAATTAAGTTTTCCTATGTTACCTATTTTTTATAGTAATGTTTTTAAAGTGTGGAATCTTTTTACTTTCCAAAAAGCGGAAGACTCAACATCTCTTTACTGGCTACTAGAAGAACCCTTAATCCACGGGAAGCGTTTGGACTTAACAAACAATTTTTTCCTTCCCGGACTAAACAAAGCACTTATTGACAACAAAATAGTAACTCTTGGCCGTTTGCTGGAAGTAGCTGGACTGTATTTTAAAAACAAGGAAGCAACATCTCGATGTCTTGGAATCAATTCTACTCGCGTTATAGCACAACTTCTTCAGAGATGGGA
The DNA here is from genome assembly GCF_012432095.1 of Onychostoma macrolepis. Lineage (NCBI taxonomy): Eukaryota > Metazoa > Chordata > Actinopteri > Cypriniformes > Cyprinidae > Onychostoma > Onychostoma macrolepis. The sequence goes on along the minus strand of NC_081168.1, from coordinate 974,676 downwards.
ATCTGCTATAAGTGAGGAAGAGAGACTTTTGCTATTGGACTATAAAAACAAACTGTGTAATCCAGACTCGGAAGAGTGTTTTCCGGGTTTGTTGTTTTCTCTCAAGTTGGATGGGTGTGCTGGTTTTTACCTTGAACAAGTTGATTCTTTGAGTGTTGATTTTTTTTTTGCTGTGACAGAAAACTTTTGTATAAATACTGTGTAATTGTTTTTAACAAGAAAAAGTTGAATAATAGGATAGATACACCTTGGCGTGGTTTTTTTAAGTTAACTGAAAGACAAAAAACCAGAATGGAGAGTTTTTTACAAACCACCATTGACCAAAAAAACAGGAGACCTACAATGGAGAATTGTTCATGGTGTTATTGCAGTTAATGCTTTTACTTCTGTTTTAAATCCTGAAAGCACTGATAAGTGTCCTTTTTGTGATGACAGAGAAACTATTTTTCATGCTTTTTTAAACTGTTGTAGACTTGAACCACTGTTTTCTGTTTTAAAAGATATTTTAAAAAAATGTAATGAGGTATTCTCACAAGAGATTTTCATTTTAGGATGTAAATATGTGCTAAAGAAAAAGTTTGTATGTCAACTGCTTAATTTTGTGGTGGGACAAGCAAAAATGGCCATCTATTTGTGCAGGAGAAAAAAAATTGAACAGGATGTAATACAAAACATTGTTGTATTGTTTTTTAACTTGGTACAATCTAGAATCTTAATTGATTTTTATTATTAAAAGTATTGATGATCTGCTTTCTTTTGAAAATATTTGGAGTTGTAATGATGCCTTATGTGCTATTTTTGAAGATGAATTAATTTTGACACTTTATTGATTTATTTATTGTTTTTTGCTTTGTTGTTTTGTTTTTTTGGAGGCTATACCATTGTAACAAGATTAATTTTTCTAAATAAAAGCTTTGTGAATCTCAAATCTCTCTCTCTCTCTCTCTCTCTCTCTCTCTCTCTCTCTCTCTCTCTCTCTCTCTCTCTGTCTCTCTCTCTCTCTCTGTGTGCCCATGTGCTGAGTGAGTGGGCGGAGCGTTGAGTGTGAGTGTTTGGCGTGTGCAGGTACGAGTGGTATACTTTTTTCTATCTTTTTCTTTCTTTTCTTGAATATTGTTGGTTAATTTAGTTTGGGAGGGTAAGGTAGTTTTTTTTTTTTTTTTTAAACATACTGGAGCATCTGCTCCCGGTTTGTATCAGGAGCATGGCGGCCTCAGGTACTTTTGATTTCCTGACACGGCATCATGGTGTTAAAGTAGACTCCGCTGTGAATGTGGAAGAATGCAGTTTGGTTATAGGTGAAGTGATTGGTACTGAGAACATCTTGTCTGCATCTCGTATGAATAATGCTATTGTGGTGTTTGTAAAGACAGTTGATCTAGCGAACCAGTTAGTTGAAAGTGGTGTAGTGATTAATGGAATTTTCACCCCAGTACTTCCCCTTTCTACTCCATCGAAAAGAGTAACTTTGTCTAATGTGCCACCTTTTATCTCGAATGAGGTTTTGACTGGAATGCTTTCTCGTTATGGCAAACTTGTCTCTCTGATAAAGATGATTCCAATCGGGTGCAAGTCCCCGTTATTGAAGCATGTTGTGTCTTTTAGACGTTATGTCTATATGATTTTACAACACAATTTGGATGAATTGGATTTGGCTTTAAATTTTCGTCAGGATGAGTTTAACTATGTTATTTTTGTCACAACAAACAACATGAAATGCTTTGCTTGCGGGGAGACGGGTCATTTGATCTGCGCTTGTCCAGGTAGATTAAATCAGCCAGATTAAATCGTTTACCGGCTGATGGGGGCAAAAATAATGTTGTGCGTGATGATGAGATAGAGGATGTTATTGTTGCGTTGCCTGCTGCTGTCGATGCACCTAGTACAAGTTTGCCTCAGAAACCGGGTGCAGAGCAGAACAGCAGCTTTTCGGCTTCAATTTGTACAGAGACTTTTGATTGGACCAGTGGACTCAAACTGGAGATCTATAGCCTTCATGGTGCTGCAGTCCTTTGGAAGCTTAGGTATGGACAAGACTTTGTTCTGGTTGAATCCTAAAAAGATGGATTTGTCCAAGCTTCCAATTTTTTATCGTAATGTTTTTAAAGTGTGGACTTTGTTCACTGTGCAAAGACCCTGCGGAATAAGTTCCTTATACTGGCTGTTACAAGAACCTTTAGTCTGTGGGTCACGCATGGACAAATCTCTCGAGGGCCCTTTCCCTGCACTCAATGGAATTCTTCTCTCTTCTAAAGTAACAACTCTTGGGTGCCTATTACAGTCAGCTGGAAAGGACTTCAAAAATGTTGATTTAGTGGCTGGACATTTGGGACTTCATTCAAAACGTACAGTCGCTAAACTTCTTGGGCAATGGAGAGCTGCTCTCACAGCGGAAGAAATCAAGTTGTTGGAGGACTATTCTGAGGTGCTAATTGTTCCAAACAGTGATGATCCATTCCACTCAATGGCTGCATATAGGTTGAAATCAATAAACCGTTGTTGTAATGAATTTAACCTCTTCAGTTTTAGATTCTATCACAAGTTAAAAGTGCAGAATTAAAAAAAAAAAAAAAAAAAAAAAAATGTGTGTATGTGTGTTTTTGTGACAAATCAGGACATAGATGTGTATAATGACAAGGCTATGACAGGTATTACAAGGAGAAGGTGACTTTTCAGGACATTACTCCATGTCCCCACTTTTCAAAACGCTTATAAATCACACAGAATGGAGTGTATTGAAAATCTGAAATAGCAGACAGTCTCCTGTAAGGGGTAGGTTTAGGTGTAGGGTTGGTGTAGGACAATAGCACATACAGTAAGTACAGTATAAAAACCATTACACCTATGGAGAGTCCCCACTTTTCACAAAAAGAAACGTGTGTGAGTGTGTGTCTGTTTGCCATATTGAGAATGTTGTATAGACTCACCGCTACATGTATGTGTATGATCTGCATTGTGTTGGATTTATTTATTTATTTTTATTGGACAAATAAAAAAATAAAAAAATGCTTTTAATTTTGGTATTTCCCATTCATTTCCTATGAGTGCAAATCTTTTGGGCACGAATAAAAAATTAAGGAGTGTTATTTTTTTTATTTATTTTTTTTTTCAACCATTTAACTTTGTTGAATCGAGTCCTCTTATTTTGTGTGTGTTCAGGTGGCAAACTTATGAAAAGTGGCCATGTCTTGAACCTCTCAAATTAAGGAAACTATTAAAAAATAAAAATAAATAAAAAAATAAAGATTTTGCCCAAATTTGTCCCGAATGACGATTGAGGGTTAAATCTTTTTGTCATCCTAAAAAACAGAGCGCTGCCTAATGAAGTGCATAGATCAGTGCAGTACCCCCCTGTACTGGCGCATTAACATTAACATTAAATACAAAGTCATTCCTATTAAAAATATTTTATGGTGACACCCATATCTGGTTCTTAAGTAAAAAGATGATTTTTATGCAAAGTTATTAGATTACACTATTAGGTTACTTTGCCCATCGCCCGTTATCAACTAACAATCTATAAAGGTGCAAAATGCATTTACTTACACATATTTGAGAATCAAGATATTTCATGGTATATTTTGGGAATATTATATAATTAATATTTTGGGAATATTATATAAAAATACTAAATTAATAAGCCTATATCAGTTATACAGTGGTATTGTGGCTGCTGTGTGTCACATGACAAGTATGAACCCCCCCAGTATTATACAGCATAAATCTATATTATATACTAATAAACAACTCATTTAGAACATTTATATTATGTTTTTAACTATTTATAGGCCTACTATTAATATGGTTTTAATACAATATTTTAAATGTGATGTATTATAGATTACTAGTTATCAGCTAAGACAAGTAATAATAATGGGAAATATACTTAATTACAAGAATTAAAGAGTAACAAACTGCTAAATATTCTATATGATGATTTACAATAATTTGATTACATTCTAATTCTAAGAAAGTGGATATTTTGTACAAGTTGTTGGCACTTTTAGAAGACTGCGAGCAAATCATTACCGACAGAAATACAAAAACAAACGACCAAATTACTAATTCAGACTGTAAAGTGGCTTGTAATGCATCTACCTGTTAATGCAACGAGCTTCGGGAAGCATCGCCTCTACTCTCCAGAGAACGGGCACAGATTGTGAGTGATGCTGCGGAGCGGATTCAGCGGGTCTTTAGCGGAGCGGGAACAGAATGCTTTGAGCCGATGAGGGCCACCCCCCTGTGCACGGCCCTGACTGGGGATATAGTACCACACTGAATTATTACTAGAGACATTTTTTTAAGCAACTAATTCTAAATGAACTAATTCTTTGAAATACAAAACTTCCAATCCACCCTCAGAACGCCTGTTAGACAAAACAGATTTCCTAATTTTATGGGATTTATTCTTCCAAATAAAATTCAGTAACATTTTATTTATATCATCAGCAATTTAGTCACTAACAAATAAAGATAAAGCAGAGTAAACACAACGAGACGACCCCTCTGCTTTAGATATAAGAACTCTGCCATAGATGGATAGATCTCGTTCAAGCCAAGAATGAAAGATTATTCTAGTTTTCTTTATTTTAGGAGAAAAACTGAGATGTTGACGAGTCAATCTATCTTTAGTAACAATCCTCAGGTACTTGACACAGTCTTTAACAGGTATATGATGTAGTGATGCTTGTTGGGTATCATAGAGACAAAATAGTTCACACTTTGATAAATTTAGATATAAGCCTGAGGCTTCAGAGAAAGATTGAATAATATAAATACTTAAAGGAATTTGACTTTGATCTTTAAGAAATAAGGTAGTATCGTCAGCAAGTTGAGATATTTTAAATTATTTACCAAATACAGAAATACCTTTCAAAGTGGGATTTTGTAAAATATTAAGTGATAATTCAACAGTCAAAAGAAAAAGAAACCTTGACGCACTCCTCTGTCACAATTAAAACCTTTAGTAGTTTGCAAGCTAACCAAAACTGAAGAGTTAATATCATTTATTCAAAGTTATGCAAAAAAGTGCTGCTGGGGTGTAAAAAGTCCATTAATTGGTGCTCTTTGGATGCGGGATTCTTTCGTATCGTCAAAAACCTCATAAATCCAAGGCACTCGAATAGTGTGAAAAAATTAAGCCTTTATTCACATTACTTTAGAATTTAAAAAACAACACATTTGTGCACCGACACGCTGCGGCTGACTCGCCTTCATCAGGGTATCAATTTACAAACACACTCAGAGTTCATTTAAACAATCAGTTCATCACATGACACGTCACATGTCTCCCGAGCAGGTATCAAAGCAACAAGAGAGAATTACTTATCAAAATCATAATCAATAAATTAAAATCAAAACACTGTAACAAATATTAAAGTCAAGGAAAAACAAAACAAAAACATATATAAATCTCAAAGGAATCAAAAATTATATCATAATTAAAAAACAAAAAAAACAAAAAGAAATTAATTACAAAAAAGGAGAAAAATCCAATTCTCCATTTAAACCTGGAAATTGTGTTGCTTTCAAAGTGTAAATCCAGAAAGACTCTCTTTGTTGTAAACTTTTTATCCTATCTCCTCTTCTTATTGACCTCGGAATATGTTCTATACCCACTATTTTCAGTGTACTGGGGTTACCATGGTTTTTATCTCTATAATGTAAGGCCATGGGATATTGAGGATTACAGATTCGTATAGTGTTCTTATGTTCTGCTAGTCTCAGCTTTAATGTCCTTTTAGTCATCCCTATATAAAAACAACCACATGGACACTCCAACCTATACACAACAAATGAAGTATTGCAATTAATAAATCAGTTTACCTTAAACTCACGTCCTGATGTTACATCAATAGATATATTTGTCTTAACCATATTCTCACAATGATTGCAATTACCACATCTGTAATTTCCCACATTTGAGCGTAACCAGGTGATTGGTCTTATACGGGAAAGATGACTTCTCACCAGTTTATCTTTAATCGTTGGAGCTCTTTTAAACACAATGGAAGGAGATTCTGATAAAACTTCTTCAAGATTTCCCAATTAGTTTTTACAGTTTTCTTGATTTTATTTGCCTCTGTACTATATTGTGTAACAAAATAAACTGAATTTTCTGAATGATTTGATTTTTGTCTCTGTACCAATTACTCATCTCTACTTATGTGTTTAGCTTTATTATATGCATTCTCAATCACACTATTTTTATATCCCCGTTCTTTAAATCTCTGAACCATATCTTGGGTCTTGATCTCAAATCCTCCTCATTATCACAGATTCTTTTTAACCTCTGAAACTGTCCAAAAGGGATATTATTAGTCAATCATGAGGGATGAAAACTGTCTGCTCTTATAATAGTATATCATCCCTCAATATTCGGAGAAGCCGAATATTCACCAGAAGAGGCGGACAGCAGCTCGTAAGTGTTGCGATACTTAGTCATAGATCTGTTGTTTAAATTATTTACTTGCTATTGGGAAGGAATACTTTCGTTTCCTTCTATTTCTATTCTGCATTTTCGTTGAGGTTTCGTTGTTTGATTGCACTTTCTGTTAATTATAATAATTTGCACCTCGGCTAAGAAGGAACCTGGATCATTTTCAGTGCTCCTTGCTAGCGAAGTGTTAGTTTCGCCTTGAGTTATTTGCACAAGGCTATTGGCTGGGCCAATCAGAAGCCGGCCACAGCGACTGTAAAAGTATTTAAACTGCCTGTTCGCTATTACAAGTCGGGAGAAGCCGAATATTCACCAGAAGAGGCGGACAGCAGCTCGTAAGTGTTGCGATACTTAGTCATAGATCTGTTGTTTAAATTATTTACTTGCTATTGGGAAGGAATACTTTCGTTTCCCTTCTATTTCTATTCTGCATTTTCGTTGAGGTTTCGTTGTTTGATTGCACTTTCTGTTAATTATAATAATTTGCACCTCGGCTAAGAAGGAACCTGGATCATTTTCAGTGCTCCTTGCTAGCGAAGTGTTAGTTTCGTCTTGAGTTATTTGCACAAGGCTATTGGCTGGGCCAATCAGAAGCCAGCCACAGCTGTTTTCACGGTAGTGTGTTAGGCTGTATTTATCAGAGGTCCGAGCGCTGACGCGGAAGCATCAGCGGAAGCGTTCAGCCTCCTCGTGTGAAGACAGACGAGGGTAAAGACCATCGACTTTTCCTGCGCGACTTTAACCGAGCAACGACTCCGAGCGACACACTTAAGTATCTTTTCTTTTTTCCCCCTTCCCTTACACACTCTCCGTTTCCATCCTCTTTCCTGCCACCTCTATCATGTGTTTCCAAACTATTCCGGTTCTCTCTCAACCACGCTCTAACGTCCCACGCAGACGGCAACGTAATCCTGCTAACCTGCGCCTTATCTCTACCTCCTTCGCTACACCTCTTTCCTTCTCTGTGGGTCTCTGAATTGTCAGTCAGCTGTCAACAAAGCTGACTTCATTTCTGCTTTTTCTTTAAAATCCACGCTCAGCATCTTGGGCTTGACTGAGACCTGGATTCGTCCAGAAGACTCAGCAACCCCAGCTGCTCTCTACTAATCTCTCTTTCTCTCACACCCCGGCAAGTTGGCGGGTGGAGGCACTGGTCTGCTCATTTCTAACAATTGGAAATACTCAACCCGCTCTTCCCTATGCAATTACAACTCATTTGAATCTCATGCCATTACTGTATCAGCTCGATAAAACTCCAGATCGTGGTCATTTACCGTCCCCTAGCCAAATTCTAGCCACCTTCCTAGAGGAGCTGGACGGGCTGCTGTCCTCTTCGTGGAGGATGGCACTCCACTCCTAGTCTTTGGTGATTTCAACATTCACCTAGACAAGCCTTATGCTACAGACTTCCATGCACTCCTAGCTTCGTTTGATCTCAAACGCCTTACCACTACTAGCACGCACAAATCAGGCAACCAACTTGACTTAATTTACACACGCAATTGTACTGCAGATAACATTCTGGTACAACCGCTACATACTGGACCATTTCTTCATTACATTTACATTACACTTTGCTTCTCCTGTGCCACCAACCCCTACCAGTTACTTTTAGACGAAACCTGCGCTCCCTTTCTCCTTCCCATCTTTCCTCTGTGGTATCCTCCTCTCTTCCTTCACCCACCCATTTCTCATCTCTGGATGTAAACGCAGCTACTGAGACTTTATGCTCTACCTTAACCTCTTGTCTAGACGACATTTGTCCTCTCTCCTCTAGGCCCGCACGGGCTGCTCCTTCCAACCCCTGGTTATCCGAGGTTCTTCGTGAACATCGGACTACACTCAGAGCGGCAGAGAGAAATGGCGCAAATCAAACGATCTGTCGGACCTCAGTAGGTACCAGTCTATGCTCACATCCTTCTCTGCTAAAGTCCACACTGCCAAATCCTCACATTTCCGCAACAAGATCGACAGCGCTCCAGACATGCGTAATCTCTTCAGAACATTTAATTCCTCCTCTGTCCCCTCCACCTCCTCCCTCCACCTCTATTACAGCTGATGACTTTGCCACTTTCTTTACAGACAAAACTAGATCAATCAGTGGTCAGTTTTCACCTCCACGCACACAGGACCCTCACCCTACCACATCCACTGCTAAAACTCCCATCTTTTCTTTCTGTCCACTCACTGAAGCTGAAGTATCCAAGCTTCTCCTCTCCAACCATCCTACAACATGTCCTCTTGACCCAATCCCCTCACACCTTCTCCAAGCAATCTCACCCACACTCTTACCTGCACTCACACACATCATCAACACATCCCTACTCACAGGTAACTTCCCATTGCGTTCAAGCAGGCTCGGGTAACCCCACTGCTCAAAAAACCTACATTAAACACTTCTCTTATAGAAAACTACAGACCTGTCTCTCTCCTTCCGTTCATAGCGAAAACACTTGAACGAGTTGTCTTCAACCAAGTCTCACTGTTTCTTTCACAGAACGACAAACTGGATGCTAAACAGTCAGGTTTCAGGAGGGGCCATTCAACTGAGACTGCGCTTCTCTCGGTCACTGAAGCCCTGCGACTGCAAAAGCCCATTCCAAATCATCAGTCCTCATTCTGCTGGACCTATCTGCCGCTTTTGACACTGTCAATCATCAGATACTCCTGTCCACCCTCTCATCACTGGGTATCTCTGGCATTCCACTTCGCTGGTTTGAATCCTATCTCACTGGTAGGTCTTTCAGGGTGGCCTGGGAGGTGAGGTATCCAAAGCACATACACTGGTCACTGGGGTTCCTCAGGGATCAGTTCTTGGACCCCTCCTCTTCTCCACATACACTACATCACTGGGTCCCATCATACAGGCACATGGATTCTCATACCATTGCTACGCTGATGACACACAGCTCTACCTCTCTTTTCAACCAGATGATCCAACGGTAACTGCAAGGATCTCAGGTTGCCTGGCGGACATCTCGGCATGGATGAAAGAACATCACCTGCAGCTCAACCTGGCAAAGACTGAGCTTCTTGTCCTCCCTGCCACTCCGACTCTACAGCATGACTTCACGATCCAGTTAGGTTCATCAACAATAACCCCATCAACTTCGGTCAGAAATCTTGGTGTAATCTTTGATGATCAGCTGACCTTCAAAGACCACATTACAAAAACTGCTCGATCTTGCAGGTTTGCACTATATAACATCAGAAAGATCAGGCCCTTTCTGACAGAGCATGCTGCACAACTTCTTGTCCAGGCCCTTGTCATTTCTAGGCTGGACTATTGCAATGCTCTTCTGGCTGGACTTCCGTCTAATACAGTCAAACCTCTACAAATGATTCAGAATGCAGCGGCACGACTGGTCTTCAACGAGCCCAAAAGAGCCCATGTTACACCTCTCTTTATCTCCCTGCACTGGCTACCAATCACGGCTCGCATCAAGTTCAAGACACTGATGCTTGCATATAGAACAACCACTGGCTCAGCACCCGCTTACTTGCACTCTATTAACAAACTACATCCCCTCCAGAAATCTGAGATCTGCTAGTGAGCGACGCCTCGTGATACCATCACAGAGAGGCGCAAAATCACTCTCTAGATCATTCTCATTCACCATTCCTGGCTGGTGGAACGATCTTCCCACCTCTATCCGAATGCTGGATCCCTGTCAATCTTCAAGCAACAACTGAAAACTCATCTCTTTCGACAGCACTTGACTTCATCCTAAACTTAAAAAAAAAAAAAAAAAAAAAAAAAAAAATTATCTTTACTTATTCCTTCCTTTGGTAGTTTGTATTTATTTGAACAATGTCTGAGACTTGGTGTTGCAAGCACTTCGTATGTCTGATTGCCTCTTCAAGATTAATCGCTCGATGTATTCCCCAATTGTAAGTCGCTTTGGATAAAAGCGTCTGCTAAATGACTAAATGTAAATGTAAATGTAATAGTATTCCTGTCCGTTTCTTTTCTAAAAATAGTTGTATGTAATTTTCCTTCATTGTCCTTAAATATTTTTGGTAACACTTTAGAATAGGGAACACTTATTCATTATTAACTACGACTTTTCCCTCAATAAATTCCTAATTGGCTGCTTATTAATAGTTAGTAAGGTAGTTGTTAAGTTTAGGTATTGGGTAGGATTAGGGATGTGGAATAAGGTCATGTAGAATAAGGCATTAATATGTGCTTAATTACTACTAATAAACGGCTAATATTCTAGTAATATGCATGCTAATTTACTAGCAACTAGTTAAGAGACCTTAAAATAAAGTGTTACCATATTTTTAAATCCAAAAAATGTATTTGAGTAAATGAAAAATCCAAACTAAGCTTCAAATGTATATTAGTTGTGTTCAAATATGAATGTAAAGCCAACAGATCTATCTCAGACCCAGACCATATCAAAATGACATCATCTATAAATCTTCCCCACCATACAATGTTCTTCAAATATGGATTAGAATCTGAAAATACAAATCTTTTCCCAAAGTCCTAGAAATAAATGTGCATAATTAGGGGCAAAACAAGCGCCCATTGCTGTACCCCTAATTTGTTTATATAGCTGATCTTGAAACAAAATAACATTATTTTTCAATGTCCATTCAGCAAGTTGTAAAATAAAACTAGCCGGTGGTTTCTCTGAATGTGATCTCATTTCTAAACAATGTGATAATGCTTCTTCATGATCTATATTTGTATATAGTGATTCCACATCCATAGCAGCCAATATAGAGGTTTCTGTATTTTTCATATTCTTAATAATATTTAATGCATGAGTTGTATCTTGGATATAAGAAGGAAGTTCACTAACCATTGGTTTTATAAAATAGTCCACACATTTTGAAGCTGGTTCTGTAATAGACCCATTACCACTGATTATGGGTCTCCCTGGTGGACTTTCTAAAATTTGATGTGTTTTAGGCAACATATAAAAAGTAGGAATTCTAGGAAACAAAAAATCATATTCATTCTGTGAAATCCATTCCTCAGTCTTTGCATGCATCAATATGTCAGTCAATTCAATCGAATCGTTTCAGTCGGATCAGATTTCAGGGGCTGATATACTCACAGTTCTGTAGCTGTCGCAAGGCCTCTTCGATGTATTGATCTCTGTCTCGTACCACAACATCACCTCCCTTGACCGCTCTTTTATTACAAAATCATCATTATTAGAAAGTCAATCCAAAGCTTCAGCTTCTTCTTTTGAAAGGTTATATTGCTTCTTCTTTTAGAAGCAAACATCTTATCGGTTTCGTATGTTACTTTTTTATAAAATGAATTCAGCGTTGAGTTGGAAACACGAGGGATAAATGTGGACTTAGGCTTAAAAATTGTTCTCTTCTTATCATAAGTACGTATCGCTGCTTCCGTTGTATGATACCGTTGTATAGCATAAGAAGTTTACAACAAAGACCGCTTCTCGATCCATTTTGCTCGAGAACGAATGAAAGCCTCTTTAACAATCTCTGTGAACATATTTTCAATTTTCATTTGACAGACACTATATTCTACCTCATCTTCTTTACTGGGATTATTCTTCTGCATTAACACACCTAACCTATGAATAAGTTCAAATTCTTTATTTATTTTTTTTCTCTCTTTTAATTTGTTTACTTCTGTTAACAGCAAAGTCTCTAACTTTAAATTTGAAGAACTCCCAACTAAAGCAAGGGTCACCTTTAATTTAACAAAACGAATAAATGCGTAATATAAAATAATAAATATTAGCCTACACAAAGTTTAGGTATACAAAACTGAAGATCAGTAAACACTGTGGAACCAAATAAATGAGAAACAATAGAACGTTTATTTGCAAAACGAATAAGAAAGCTTGGAGGCACTGCATACTTAAAGTAAAATAAATAAAAAGTACACAGTTTAAGTAAAAAGCAGCAAACACTGTGGAACCAAATAAATAAGAAAGCAATGTTTAAAAAAAAACTTCCAATATCACTTTAGATAAATGGCAGAAGTCAACATGCTTTTCAAAATCCAAATAGGTGTTTTTGCATGTCGTTTGGAAACATCTCCTCACGTGATAACTGAAATCTGATCTGTGATGTGACTGTAGTTCGGCAGCCGCGTTCAATTTTAATTGTAGTGTCTGTTCTCTAACTTAACTAAACTTTTTTTATTTCTATAAAAAAAAAATCGAAACGACGTTGTAAATCGCAAGTGACATAACATGTTGTGGCTTCACATCGACTATCGCAGCAACCCTAGCTTTGTGCGTTGGGTAACACTTTATTTTAAGGTCTCTTAACTAGTTGTTTATTAGCATGCATATTACTAGAATATTAGCCATTTATTAGTAGTAATTAAGCACATATTAATGCCTTATTCTACATGACCTTATTCTACATCCCTAATCCTACCCAATACCTAAATTTAACAACTACTGCACTAACTATTAATAAGCAGCAAATTAGGAATTTACCACCTTTACTATAATTTATCACGTTTTACTGTAGGCTTATTTATTGTGGTAAAGTTTGTCTAACTTGTAGAATTTATAGATAATCTGTTAAGGTAGTAGATTGTTCTCTATAGATTTATAATACAACTGTGGCGTGTTGTAGCTATTGTTTCTAAAGGCTGTTGTTTCTCATAACAAATGCAATATAGTTTAATAAAAAAGTCATTATTGGCCTGGTAATGATTAATAGGCTATTATAACAATTGCTACAGTTAAGAACTTTTTCATAAGAGCAAGTACAAGTCGAGAGCCAATGGCAAACTTTGCATGTGTGGTGGATAGTACAAAAGACCATTTTACAAAAATAAACATTTAAGCAAACAAACAAATAAATAAACCTTAGCATGATCTGTGTGTGTGTGTGTGTGTGTGTGTGTGTGTGTGTGTGTGTCCGTTTTGGCCCACAGCCCGGACTCTATGCAGCACGCCCTCAACACAATATCCAGTCTTTACCAATCTTTTGGCCTACAGGTTAACATTTAAAAAACCGAGGTCATGTTCCATCTCTCCACCCCTGCCCCCATACCCCCCAGTTTTCACATAAATGGTGTTCCACTTAAAACAGTGGACCGCTTCACCTATCTCGGCTCCACCTTGTCCTCATGCTGCTCCCTTGACACAGAAATACACACCCGAATAAATAAAGCCTCATGTTCTTTTGGACGCCTACGCAGCAGGGTTTTTGAAAACCGTAACCTGAAGATCAGTACCAAGGTCGCTGTTTACAACGTGGTATGTCTCTCCACTCTGCTTTATGGGGCAGAGTCATGGACCCCATACCGCCAGCACATCACCAACATAGAGGCCTTCCATATCCGCTGCCTACAGAAGATCCTCAATTTGTCCTGGGATCGAATCCTCCACGCAGTCATCCTCAGCAACACTGACTCAATCTGCATGGAAGCAGCAGTGGCCAAAAAACATCTGCGTTGGCTAGGGCACACCATACGCATGCCTGAACACCGCCTGCCCCGCCAAGTCCTCTACAGTCAACTAATGGGCGCAAAGCGCTCCGCCGGAGGGCAAAAGCAGCGTTTTAAGCACTACACCAGGGACCTCCTAAAGCGAGTGAACATTCCCCTCATGCAGTTTGAATCTCTGGCACTCGACAGGTCAGCCTGACAGGTCACCTCTGCCACTGCAGTCTCCCAAATACACTAAACCAACCAAGACCGACGATCTGAGAGACGCATCAAGAGACAGCAGTGGGCGGCTGGTACCCCCCTGATATCTGGTTTCCCCTGCTCCATCTGCGGAGGAGTGTGCGGCTCAAAGATCGGACTCAACGCCCACGAGAAGTGGCACCAGCGGCAACATCGCTGAACCCACCCCCTATTATGAAGGGAAAACAAAATCCAAACCCACATGGCCCTGTGTGAAGAAGTGCTTGCCCCCTAAACCTTATAACTGGTTGTGCCACCCTTTGCAGCAACAACTGCAGTCAAGCGTTTGTGATAACTGGCAATGAGTCTTTTTAAAAACTGCATGTTGTGTTTACTTGTGTTATCTTTGATTAATACTTAAATTTGTTTGATGATCTCAAACATTAAAGTGTGGCAAACATGCAAAAAAAAAAAACAATAATTAATCGCATTTTTAGCGATTAAAGCCTTGTTTTACTCTCTTCTTCACATAAAGATTTCGTATGTCTTCAGAAGACTTGGAATGCAACACGACTTGTTTGTAATGCTTCTATGCTGCTTGTTTATGGTCAGTTTTCTGTGACTGCACTTATATTTGCCTGTTACGTGTTTTATATTGTTCAGACATGTGTAGATTTAGGGGAGGGGTGGGTTTAGGTGCTCCAATGAAAGTATAAATTTATATTTATATAAAATTATTTCTATTTTTTTTTTTAAATAAATGCATGCAAACCATTAAATTAAGACAAAACTGAAAACAACGGATGACCCTGCAAGTCGAAAAATGATGCTAAAGGGGTACCTAGAGCGTCAAAAAGCGACGCCAACTGGTCCTGACCAAGCTTCAATATGTGACGTGTTGGTGTGAGAGAGAGACTCTCCAGGAGCAGGAATGAGGAGGCTGGTTTATAGACTCAAAGACACACCTGTTTTACACACGTGACTCAAACACAGAACCAGGAATCACCTCAGTTCAGGGAAAGAGAAGCTGAAGTGTAGTTGAGCTGTTGTGTGTTTGTGTCTCTGTATTCATGCAGTAAAATGGCAGAAGCCAGAGTTTCTCAGGATGAGTTCTTGTGTCCAGTGTGTCTGGATCTCCTGAAGGATCCAGTGGTCATTCCCTGTGGACACAGTTACTGTAAGAGCTGTATTACAGGCTGCTGGGATCAGGAGGATCAGATGAGAGTCTACAGCTGCCCTCAGTGCAGACAGACCTTCAGTCCAAGACCTGCTTTAGCAAGAAACACCATGCTGGCTGAAGTGGTGGAGAAACTGAAGAAGACCAAACTCTCTGCTGACTGTTACGCTGGAGCTGGAGATGTTCAGTGTGACGTCTGTTCTGGAAGAAAATACAAAGCCGTCAAGTCCTGTCTGGTGTGTCGGGAGTCTTACTGTCAAACTCATTTTGAGCGGCATGAGGAGTTTCGCTCAGAAAAACCACACAAAGTGACTGAAGCCACTGGACGACTGCAGGAGATGATCTGCCAGAAACATGAGAAGATCCTCGAGGTTTTCTGTCGCACTGATCAGAAATGTATATGTGTGCTGTGTACGATGGATGAACATAAAAACCATGACACTGTATCAGCTGCAGCACAGAGGACAGAGAAACAGGTATTTAAAACTAAACACTGAATAAATATTTCTGACACTCGTTTCATATGTGTTTATATCAGCACCATATTAACAGCTGACAGCATTCACACAGCAGCAGAAATGAACAGCAGCTGCAAGAAGAGTTTCACTGTTTGCTGAAAATGAACCGTAAACCTTTATCAACACAATCTTTCATAAAATGGGCTTTCATTACACTATTCACCTGTTCCTTGACATATAATACATATAATAAATATATACTTCCATCAGTCAAAATGCAGAAACACTGTCAGTCTGAAGCTCTACATCTGTGTCAGTTTCACTTTAATAATACTTACACTTGTAGTATAATGTATGATGATTGAAACTGATCATGACTTCTGGAGTTTGAACCTACAGCCATTAGTTATCAGTTTAGATAAGTAACCTTTAAACTGCCTCACCCTGTGTTTACTGGATTAATATGTTTTCATGATGATTTAGTGCCAGTAGTTTTCTGTGTGATTCACTATCATGTGTTTGTCCTGCAGAAGCAGCTGAAGGAGACGCAGAAGACGTTCCAGCAGAGAATCCAGCAGAGAGAGAAAGATCTTCAGCAGCTGAGAGAGGCTTTGGAGTCTCATAAGGTGAGTCTGGAGAAGAAGAGAAGTTTGTCTCAGTCTCAGTTCAGACTCACTGCAGCCTGAATCACTGTGTGTCCTAACAGCGCTCTGCACAGACAGCAGTGAAGGACAGTGAGAGGATCTTTACTGAGCTCATCCGCTCCATTGAGAGAAGCCGCTCTGAGCTGATACAGCTGATCAGAGATCAGGAAAAGCAAGCAGTGAGTCGAGCTGAAGGACGACTGGAGCGACTGGAGCAGGAGATCAATGATCTGAGGAGGAGAGACGCTGAGCTGGAGCAGCTTTCACACACACAGGATCACATCCAGTTCCTGCAGGTAACACAGATCTAGAAGAACAGGATCATAGTGGACTTGAGCAGATCCTGCTGTGACACCAGACTCACAGAGAAACATTTCATGGTGAAATCAGTGAACTCAATAGTACAGATTCAAAATTGGATCGGGTGATCCTCAAATCTGATAAAACTGATTTTTATTTGCCTGAATTTGACCATGAAGACCCCAAACATGAATGAGGCTGTATATTAGCAATGCTTCAGTGTATTGAAACCAAGCCAAACCTGAGTGTGTCTTAAGGGGCAGTGGTGGAAAGAGTACTTAAGTAAAAGTAGTGCTACTTAAGGAATGATTTACTTGAATACAAGTAAAAGTACTGAAAAATTATATGACTCAAGTAAGAGTAAATTAGTAGTTTGCTGAAGAACTACTCAAGTTACTGCGTTACAAAGTACTTTAGTATTATTTTTCTATTTTTACCCAAAATGAGGCGATGTGAGTATTATAGAGTATTAAACACCCTCATGTAATGTCTGTTTCGTAAGTGAGACTCATAGACCCAATATATTACAGAGATCCAATATACTGTTACACATGCGTTTTCTTTCACAACTGTTTACATTCACTTACATAACCGACTGTTTATGAGGATATTTTGACATATTTTTGTGTGTATTTGTCCTTTCAAATGCAAAAAGACATGGAAGAGGACTCAGTTCAGTATCACGCAGTATACAGTATGAGAGGCGGCTCTTTGTGCGCATGTCTTGGATGTTTGTGCAGCAGAGAAAACAGCGCACGAGTCTTTATTGACTTGAATAGTTTAAAATAGCTGTTTCTGAGCATGAGTCTTCTTGTGCTTGAGTGGTTTAAAGTCATATTAAAATGTGCACAAAGGAATAGATATGAGGAATCATTGTTGATGTTGAGGTTATTTTCAGCTTTATACAAAGTTTGCTTTGTACATTTAGTTTAAATACGCTTTACCATTCGCTGAATGTTAGATGGACATTTATGTTCTCAACAGATGCTTTATCATCCAAACTATTTCCTAGAAAGTTCATACAAGTGGAAAATATTAGAACCTGTAGCTCTAATGTGATATAATGAATATGAGAAGAATGAAGCTGATGCTGTGAAAGTGCTGGATTGAGGTGAGTTACTAAAGATCAGTCGAGTCAACAAGAGCCGCACAAATCTGATGTTGGAGCAGGTTATTGGGTGAAGTGTGGAGCTGATGAGTTTTGATTTCTGTTTTCTGTAGAGTTTCCAGTCTCTCTCAGCTCCTCCTGAATCTACAGACGTAAATGATGATCTCTTCAGTTCTCTCTCTTTTGATGATCTGAGAGAATCTGTCCATCAGCTGAGAGACAAACTGGAGGATTTCTGCAAAGAGGAGCTCAAGAAGATCTCAGACAGAGGTAAAGTCCTGGAGATTAATCAGAAACCAGTCCATCATCATCTCATATCATGGAGAACATCATATTAGAAATGTCTTAGGAATGGATGCAGGATCATGAGAATCACACTGTTCATGTCTGTTGATTTCCACAGTCACATTCACCAACATTGTTCTCTGGACCAGGAAGGACTTCCTACAATGTAAGTCAGTAAGAAAACAATCAGAAAAACTCACTGAGTGTGTTCATGTTCTTCTGTAGAAGGAGAAAGAAGAGTTTTATAATTGATGTAAATGATAGGGCTGCCCTCGACTAAATATTTTTCTGATCGACTAATAGTCATTCATTTGAAGTGATTTGGTGACTAATCGCACGTTTATATTAATTAACCATATAATTCATAATAATGAGCCTTTAATTGTCTATAGCCTATCAGTGCTCAAGCGCACACATAAAGCTTGTCACAGAGCACCGCAGAAGTAATGATTATGAATGTTTCGGGAGAAAACAGCAAGAAGACTGCTTTAACATCATAATAATTCATTGATAAACTAGTGTTTTCTGTATTTTCGGCTGCAGTGATGAAGTCGACACTGACTCGTCATCTCCACAGTGGACGTGTTTCATACGGATTACATAATCTGAAAATATTTGTTTTCCATTTTTCGATGTTTAGCTGAGTGTGTTATTGTACCGTGGACAGCTGACTCCTAAAGTTTCTGATATTCTTCATGTGTGGTGATCAGTTCACAGCAGTGACAGAAATTAATCTTTCACAATAAGTTTAAATTGATTTTTACCTTTTATGGGCATTTTTACCTTTATAAAGACATTTTTGTCTAAAAGTGTGCATCAGCAATGAGTCAAATTTTTACGTTTAATCAGTGAATTAGAATAATAAGACATTTGGGCTTTTACCAAGCAAATTAAATCAGTATCAACAAAATTCATCTTTGCACAGCAGAGGAAACACAGAAGCTGCATCTGAAGAGACATTTAGATGTGTTTACACACTGTTTAATGCAGGACATGAATGCATTTAACCTGCAGTTACAAATGCATAAATAATTTTTTGATATATTAAACATAAAATGTTGAAAACTGATATTTGAAATTATAAAAAAAAAAAAATTGAAAAGATACTTTAAATGTGAAATTAAAACCGCCAGCAGGTGGCAGCAAGTCACTGTTAATAAGTGAGTCATTGCAACTGAACCGAATCATTTAAACGGTTGATTCATTCAGGAACGAAACACTGTCATGTTGCTCAGAGACACAAAACAGTGCTGTGGCTTTGTTTGGAATTATTTTTTATTGTTGAAATAGAGCAAGAACAGACGATATAGTGTCTAAAATGTAAATCTCTTAATATTAAGAAAAATGGCACTCTTCGTGTGATATTAACTATATGAAATGATAACAATATATACATTTTCTGCCCCATATATCTTGAATTTTGTAATGATTCTAAATGTTTTTAATAGACTGAATCATGCAGTGAAAGAACACACTTCACGTGATGAATGTGTGCACTCTGTAGTGTGTTTGGTTTGGTTTTTGCGATATACTCGATAATGTCAAATCACACATCGTTAAAACAACAATTACGATATTATCACAGACGATATATATATCGCACACCCCTAGTCCTGACCGATGTGCTGTAATTACCACACAGACCAGCTGATAATGACCTGTCCGTCACGGACTACTGACTTCACTTTCTGTGGATTTTCTTTTCCTGCGACTAATAAAATTGTGATCACTAAGCCTCTATTAGAGGGCAGCTCTAGTAAATGATGATTAGCACAGATATCTGTTCATCTGTACTGAGACACTGATGATACACTGAACATGAAGAGTTCAGCAACATGAAAAGATCAAACAGATTCATAATTCCTGATTCTGATGTGTTTTATCTCCATCAGATTCCCATCAGCTCACTCTGGATCTGAACACAGTGAATAAACGCCTCCTCCTGTCTGAGAACAACAGAGTGATTACTGACACTGACAGAGTTCAGCCGTATCCTGATCATCCAGACAGATTTGATGGATTGAATTATCAGGTGTTGTGTAGAGAGAGTGTGTGTGGACGCTGTTACTGGGAGATTGAGTGGAGTGGAGATAATGGTGTGTCTATATCAGTGTCATATAAGAGCATCAGCAGGAAGGGAGACGGTGTTGAGTGTTGGTTTGGATCTAATGATCAGTCCTGGAGTTTGTTCTGCTCTCGCTCCAGATACTCATTTGGACACAATAACAAATGGACTGATCTCTCTGTGAAGTCCATCATCAGGAGAATAGGAGTGTTTGTGGATCACGGTGCAGGAACTCTGTCCTTCTACAGCGTCTCTGACACAATGAGCCTCATCCACACAGTCCAGACCACATTCACTCAGCCGCTCTATCCTGGGTTTTGGGTTAATGTTGGATCATCAGTGAAACTGTGTTGATGAATCAGAATAGACTGATGAGAGATTCTACCCATAATGCTTTGAGCTGCATGATGAATCAGTAACAGTGAGATGTTATAGAGTCTCTTCTTTTCTCATTAAGGGCTCGTTCACATATCTCGCTCAAGTTCATTATTTCAAATGTTCTGGTTTCTTCAGGCGATGAACAGAACAGTTGATCATTATAGATTATGATTATTTTTCTTTCTTGTTTTCTCGTGATCTCGACATAATGAAAGCTGTTTTTCTTACAATGATTGTTTGATGTTTATAACACAATGCGTCGTGAGTCTGCTGTTGCTATAGTAACGAGCGCTACTGTGACGCATCTGATCGACAGATAAACCACGCTCTTATACTGTATGTTGTGATATTTCAGAGTAATAAACTCTACAATAAACAAATATATGCTAATCGATCACTGCTGATTTGTTTCCAGAGACAGGACGCTAAACGTGTTGTTTGTGTAATTAACATGTTTAAATGATCAGAGCAGGGCAGGGGCTCAAACCAAGAAAGGGGGCACTAAGGCGGCGGGTGCTTGTTAATACAAATTATCCAGTTGTTACAAATATACAATTAAAACAGAAGACGACACACTCTGTACTAATTTCAGATATTATTGTAGATGTTTTAATAGAAAATCACAATTACACATAACTGTTTTGTTTTCTTTTTTTTCTACACAGTGTGCAGCAAATTTGTGTTGTTTTTATTAGATCTGATCAGGTACAATAATTTGATTAAATATTCTAATTCTACAAACGTGAGTATTTTTTACAAGTTATTAGCACTTTTACATCACCATTACAGAGGTGAACAAAGCCCCTGTAAATCACTTTAAGGAGTCAAATATCAGCTCCTGATGGGAATATAGTTATATTGTGTGCGTCGATGCCACATAAACCACACACACATATAATATAAAGCCAACTGAAAGATTGTTGCCCGTCTACTTCAACTGTTCATTAAATACCATCAATTCATGCAGTTTTTTGGTGTTTTTTGGTGTTGTTTAAAAAAATAATTTATTTACCTCTAAAAGTACCATATTTTTAATGTAAAATATGCTTATTTTTTGTTATATTTAATATTTCTTATACGTCAAAATCTAAAATTGTGGTGACATCTGGTGACATATGATGGAATAAAAATATCAAAATATCAATAGCCACTATATGGCTGTAGAACTCAATGGCTGCATATAGGCTGAAATCAATAAACCGTTGTTTTAATGAATTTAAACTCTTAAGTTTTAGATTTTATCACAAGTTAAAAGAGTAGAATTTAAAAAAAATTTGTGTTGGGTGAGAGATGTCAAAATATGCTTACAGACAAATCTGACCGTGTTATAAGGAAAAGACAAAGTAGGAGACAGAGTTATCATTTATTTCTAACAAAAAAAACATCAAATTTCAATAGCTTGAAAAATTAAAATGGAACCAAATGGTGCCAAACAGTTAAGAATAAACAATAAACCTAACAAGCAGCATGTTCCAGACTTTTTTTTTTACATTTTCATCAACAAATCTTGCAGCAGGACTTTGATCTGTGTGTGTGTGTGTGTGTGTGTGTGTGTGTGTGTGTGAGTGTGTGTGTGTGTGCGTGCGTGTGTGTGTGTTTGCCACATTGAGAATGTTGTATAGACTCACCCCTACATTTATGTGTATGTATGATCTGCATTGTGTTGGATTTATTGACTTTTATTGGACAAATAAAAAAAAATGCTTTGGATTTTGGTATTTCCCATTCATTTTGTGTGTGTTCAGGTGGCAAACTTATGAAAAGTGGCCAAGTCTTGAACCTCTCAGATTAAGGAAACTATAAAAAAAATTAAATAAAAGATTTTGCCCAAATTTGTCCCGAATGATAATTGAGGATTAAACCTTTGTATCATCCTAAAAAACAGAGCGCTGCCTAATGAAGTGCACGAGTTTCAGATATTGGGGACAGATTGGCCATTTAATAATTATTGGGGGGGACTTGTCCCCTCGATGTCTATGGTGGTTACGGCCCTGATAGATAGATAGATAGATAGATAGATAGATATACTGTATATATATATATATATATACAGTGTTGGGCAAGCTACTTGGAAAATGTAGTGAGCTAAGCTAACAGTTACTCTTCTTTAAATGAAGCTTAACTACACTAAAGCTACAGCCCTGGGAAATGTAGCAAGCTAAGCTACAGCAACATGGCAAAAGTAGTTTACTACATCCAAGCTATTAAAAAAAAAAAAATTCTATTGATCCAACATAATACCAAGTCAGTGCTCTCTGTGATCAATAAAACTGTCAGTTAAGCAGATAGACAGGCATGTTCAGTTTAACTGTTTATTCAACAGCTGTTCCAAACCAATTTGGCAACATAATCAGTATCAAATACAGGGCCGGATTGACCTCAAATTGTGACATAGGCAAAATACATTTTTGCTGTCGGCCGGAAACCTCCTATTGTTGGTACTGTGGCTTTATTGTATACAGATACATTTATATAAATGGTAACACTTCACAGTAAGGTTCAGTAGTTAACATTAGTAGTGTTAACATGAACTAAGAATGAACAATACTTCTGCAGCATTTATCTTAATGTTAATTTCAACATTTACTAACGCATTATTAAAATCCAAAGTTGTTTGTTAACATTTGTTAATGCACTGTGAACTAACATGAACTACCAATGAACGACTGTATTTTCATTAATTAACATTAACAAAGATTAATAAATACTGTAACAAATGTATTTTAATGAAATCGTATTGTATAGTGTTACCATATAGAGGCCTACAGATAGGCTATGTTTATTTGCATTGTTGCATGTGTCATTAGATATTAATATAAACATTTCACCAAAATCAAGTTCAAATACGAAGCTTTTGACCAGCGAATGTTTTTTTTGTTTTGTTTTTTCGGACTCGTGTCCCGTTTTCCCCAGTTTTCTGTCATTATGTGGGCGTTCAGTTTTTTTCTGTTATTTGGCCAAAGTATCATATTATGAAAGATTCAGCGCTTCGCACAAGCTATTTGGCTGTGACTCGACAACAAATACTAAAGAAACTCTTCTCCGCTCCTCAAAAACAAACAAACAATAAACAGTGTTTTTTGAGTAAAGAAACAGCTGTACTTATTCAATCAACAGTTCTTTATTTACCTTCAGACAGCAAACAAGCTGAGATGCTCTAAACTGTGCGCGCGCACTTCATTGACGAGAGAGGCGGGAGGAATAATGAGGTTTGACTGACAGTTTGAGGAGCCAATGGCGTTACGAGCTTTAGTGTCTGTGGCGTCACTTACTGATCTAGGATCAGTGATCCGTAGCTGTTATATTTCTGATTTGAGCTTGAGTTTCAGAATGCTTTCTTTGGAAAATGTAACGTTAGCTTTTGTTGACGCTACCGCGCTACTTGATCAAAAAAAGAGCTTAACTACCGAAAAGCTATTTGATTCAGAAAGCAGCGACGCTACCGCCACGCTACTGAGAAATGTAGTTAAACTAGTAGCGTCACTACTTGTAGCGACGCTACTGCCCATCACTGTATATATATATATATATATATATATATATATATATATATATATATGCATAAATATAAAGTATATTGCAAGTTTTCTTTTAAGGGTTAGGTTATATATTTTGTAGATGTACTCGCTGGACTGAAGTGTAGATGTTCTTTGCTCTCTTCTTGTATAGGATGAAAGTGTTATGCGCTAATTAGTAACTTACAATGTTTTTATTAAATTCACAGTAAATACAAAGTCATTCCTATTAAAAATATCTGGTTCTTAAGTAAAAAGATGATTTTTATGCAAAGTCATTAGGTTACACTATTAGGCTACTTTACCCATCGCCCGTTATCAACTAACATAATCTATAAAGGTGCAAAATGCATTTACTTACACATGTTTGAGAATCGAGATATTTCATGATATATTTTGGGAATATTATATAAAAACACTAAATTAATAAGCCTGTATCAGTTATACAGTGGTATTGTGGCTGCTGTGTGTCACATGACAAGCATGAAAGCCCCCCCCCCCCCCTTCACTCGTGCATGATGCTCCTGACTCTACAGTACAAGATTATGTGTCAAATAAATGAAACATGATGAAACATTAATTTTAGTTTAAATTAGAGATTGCAGTGATACATGACATGGTGAGAAAACGACTGAATGAATAATACTTAAAGCAGGTTAAGATTAATTAGAAAATTGTGCCCCCTAAACGCACACGTGGCCCCTGTCTGACTCTGGCCCCGGGCCCCGGTTACTGTGGTCTCCGCGCCGGCAGGTGGCGACGTGCTCGTGCTCGAGGAAGACCGTTGCTGTAGTAACGCGGACGTGCGCGCGCCTGAGGATAAACATGTGAGTAAATCATCTCTTTTCCATCAAGTTCATCTTCACTGTACGGTTATTAATGAAGCGAGAGAAGTGTTATTTCAGTTACTAAACACATCCAAGACGTTTCAGAGACGAACTGTGTCTGTTTACAGTGTTTAGAGTGAAACCGAGCCGTTTATCTGAAACACGTGATGCTCTCTTCCAGCTAGCAGCTAACAGCTAACAACAGCTAGCAGCTAACAGCTAACAGCTAACAACAGCTAACAGCTAGCGGCTAACAGCTAACAACAGCTAGCAGCTAACAGCTAACTCTCTCAAAGTCATGAACAAACACCTCCAGCAGCGTTAATCATAAGACGTTCGTTCAAAGTGATTTGTTGTCCGATAATGTTCTTAAAACATGAATATTTTCACAGATCGTTTAATCTGAGAGGTTTTATCTGACGCTGTGTAAACAGAGAACATTCAGATCTAATAATGTTCCCATAATGATAGCAACATGATCAAAATTACCTTTATTAAAACGTTTTTGAAACATTTTCAGACGTTCAGAAATAACGTTTTCGTAGCTTAATGGAAACATATTTTAGTTAGCTGGGATCATAATTGTTTCCCCTGATTTTAAAATTAATTTAATATTGTTTATTAATTTTTATATTTTGAAGTGTATTTATTTTGCTGTCTATCATAATAATGCACTATTGTATTGTGTTTGCTGTTCATTACCATTATTTCTTTAACATTGTTTTTCCTTACAGTTCACAAACCACACATTAAACCCATAATATATATATATATTTTTTTTTTTTTTTAGAAAGATTTTTTCAGGGTTTAATTTATTATTATATGTGACCCTGGAGCACAAAAGCAGTCATAAGTAGCACAGGTATATTTGTAGCAATAGCCAACAATACATTGTATGGGTCACAATTATAGATTTTTCTTTGATGCCAAAAATCATTAGGATATTAAGATCATGTTCCATGAAGATATTTTGTACAGTTCCTACCGTAAATATATCAAAACTTAATTTTTGATTAGTAATATGCATTGCTAAGAACTTCATTTGAACAACTTTAAAGGTGATTTTCTCAATATTTAGATTTTTTTCTCCCTCAGATTCCAGATTTTCAAATAGTTGTATCTCAGACAAATATTGTCCTTTTATTATCCTAACAAACCATACATCAATTTCAAAACATTGACTCTTATGACTGGTTTTGTGCTCCAGGGTCATATACTGTATATATTATTATTATTGCTTTGCATTTAACTTAATTACACAGTGCCATTTTACAGTGAAACTAAAGGAAAGCTTGTTTAGAAGAATATGAGGGTGAGAAAATCATTTTTGAAAAATTATTTAACTAATTAGTAGAAAATAACTAATGAATACACATTGGAAAGAAATCTCAGAATAATTGTTCTAAATTGTTTTTACCTTGCCTTTTCTAGACGGGTAGTGAAATGCCTTCACCGCCAGAAAATTTGCCATCCCATTCAGGAAGCCATCTTTCTCCTATAACATCTGGAAACTCAGAAAATGCAAAAGTTGTGCATGCTTTAATACACAGGGTAAAGGTTGTAGAAGATCTTTTGGCGGTGTTCATGGATAGCAGCGTAATTCAATCTACTCTGAAGATGGAATTTGTAAATGAGAAAGCTGTAGATGATGCTGGAGTGTCCAGAGAAGTTTACACTGCATTCTGGGATCAGTTCCTTGAGCAGTGTGAAGGGGAAGATGAGCGAGTTCCTAGACTGAGACCAGACTTCTCTGAAGCTGAATGGGAGGCAGTAGGAAGGATCTGGGTAAAAGGATTACTTGACCTTGGTGTACTGCCAGTAAGGCTTTCCAGTGCTTTCATTTTAGCATGTATGCATGGAATTGACTCAGTCAATGATGATGTCCTGATGTCATCTTTCCACAACTACCTCTCTTTGACTGAACGAACTGCTGTTGCAAAAGCTTGTCAAGGCACACTGGAGGAATGTGATGAAGATGATTTGCTTGACCTCTACACAAGAATGGGCTCCCATTGCATCCCTCCAAAAAACACCATGAAAGTTTCTATCCAAACAATGGCTCACAAAGCAATTCTTCAAGAGCCTAAATATGTAATAGACTGTTTCTCCAGAGCCATGCCATTTGCACTGCTGAAAGTACCAGACCAGGAAAGTCTAGTGTCTCTGTATGACACAAAGAAGGCCACTGGCAAAAAAGTGGCACAGCTACTTCAAACAACACAGCTGATTCGCTCTCAGAAAGAACAGATGGTATTCAATCATCTGCAACGTTATCTCAGAAATGCTGACCAAAGCAAAGCAGAAAAATTTCTACGGTTCTGCACTGGTTCTTCTGTTATATGTGTTGATCAAATCAAGGTAAGCTTCAATGCAGAATCTGGCCTCAGCAGAAGATAAGTAGCTCATACCTGTGGAGCTACTCTTGATTTATCTTATACTTACAGTTCTTACCCAGACCTCCGCACAGAGTTTGACAACATTCTCTCCAGTGATTACTTTGAAATGGACATCCTGTGAATTTGATGCTGGTCAGGTATAGTTCATAGTCAACGTCACTTTTTTGGAACTTGATAGTCTGTAGTTGTGAACTTGTTGGTAACAATCCGTGTGAAGGTATTTTTATGTACCTTGTGAAAAAGAACAGCATGCTACAAACAACAGCAGTTTTTGGATTTAAATGGCCCTTACATTATTACTTTGATTTACATTTGACTGTCATAACATTCATTTACTATTCAAATAGCTGTAGAGTTCCAGCAAGTGCTGTTAGTACGGTTTAATTATTTGATTGTCTCATTGTTGTAAGTGTTTTGTTTGCACAGAAGCAATTTCAGTATATTTTGAAATTTAATTTGAAATTTGAAATTTTTGCATCTGCAAAGTATTGTTAGTGTGGAAGTTACACTGAATCGTTAACTTTTTTGTTAATTACTTAAGATGTAACCACATAATATGTGGTCAGGTTTGTTTTGTTTTAAAATGTATTCCTCAGCCATTAATATTGCTAAATTATTATTTGATTCTTATGTAAAATCAATCTTATATGCACTCTGTTTACAGTGAAAAAAGTGATTAATGTTTTAAAATATGGATTAATTATCCTTAGGCTATTTAAACTTTTTGAATTGAAACTGTATTTGAAATTTTAGCAAACATTCAGATTTCCGTTCTATGCAGAACCACTTTGGTTGTTAGTAAGGAAAGTTCTCTGAATCCTTAACCTTTTTTTTTTATTATTTCATAAAGTTTAAACACAGAGTTTACATGTTGATACAGGTTCAAATTTAGAAATTAATATTTCCTCAGTAGCCTTTCTTTCCAATTATAAACAACTTTGTAAACAATAAACAATTTTGCAAAAGTGTTCTCATTTTCAATGACTTTTATGTGTCAAGATTGTAGTCTGGTAAATTGTAATTCTATATAAAATCTTTCCACAATGTTTCAGGTTTCCCCTGGGGACTGTATTGTCTACAGATTATGTAAACATTTCAGATAAAAAGGACCTTGCCTTCTTACTTACAGTAATGCCCTGATCACATCTCTTAAATGCATGTATAAGTTCATAGCTTGATATGGGTCTCTTGGAATGTTCAACTGAGACTCAGAGATTATAACATTACACAGTTCATTTACATCTGGATCACATGATATGGGGCGTCGGAAAGTGCATTCATTCTTGCACAACTGAACACTTTCAGTGTTGGCTGAGGTGAGGAAGTCTCTGGTGTGGTAGAGCTCAGGCAATGCATACATCACACTGGGACGACCACTGGGGTTACTGATGTTCTTTGATGGCCTAATGGTGTGTGCATTCCAAATCTGTGCAGTGTCATCCAGCTCATCCTGTAAAACATTACAATAAAAATAAAATTAGACAAAACATCGAAATGGAGTACTCAAAACTGTAAATTGTGTCCTCATTTACTAAGTGCATCATTGTTTCAAACATCCAGACATCTGTTGAAACCAAAGGATGATGGATACTGCTCTGAATCTGCTCTTTGTGTCCCACCAAAAACAGTCATGTGTTGTATTGTTTGGAACAATGGGGTGAATAATGACAAAATTTCTTTCTCTTTCTCTCTCACACACACTCACACACTCACAGAAGCATTCAAACATAATTTCAGATAAACTCACTTGGATGAGTCCCATGCAGCAGAACTGGAGCAAACTTTTGTCCAAGAATCCTCCATCGAAGAATCCATTGTCTCTGAGGTCAGCGAACAGGGAAATCCAGAATTCCATGCACTCTTTGCGCAGAAACCCCCACCAGTACTCGATCCTTTGGTTGGCAGTACTTGCACCTTCCAAATAGCTGTCAAGGGTTTCATCTTCATGACTGATGTGAAGAAAACGTTGAAAGTCTCTTACATGACCGTTTTCAGTTCCAAGATCCCCCCTAACAACTCTAGGGCATCCTCCCAAACGTTCCACCGCTTCAATATAGTAACCACCGATTAGCTTTGGATCGCTACTAGTTGTGTAGGCATTAAGCCAAATAATCTTACGCGAAAAGCCATCAATGCAGCCATTAATACAAACGCCATATGGTTTTAACTTATCGTACGAGTCCAAATGCCAAATAAAGTTTGGTCCCTTAGCAAAGTAGTTGCGCCGTCTGAGACGTCTGGCTCTCCTCATTGAAACTCCTGCAGGATCCAATTCCTTCAGCACCATGCGCACATCCTCTTTTCTCACACGCAGACCCCTCTCTCTGCATTTCGTGTACATCCATCGGTACCCATGAAGTTGCCCAGAGTACTGCAGCTGATGACTGATGAAATCAACAAGGTCCACTAAGGCCGAGTAACTTTTCCGTCGAGACAATCCTTTTTCGCGTAATATCCTTTTCAGGTGTCTTTCACTGACGTCAAAACCGTGCCTTGTACTAAGCACTGACCGTATTTCTTTATACTTCAGTCCAAGTTCAAAATAAAACTCTATGAACTGCTCCATTATGAATGTACGGAACTGTCTGAACCACTGGAAGCGTAAGTAAACAGGAACGCAAAGTTTCTCGAGGGAACGCAAAAGTTTTGCGAGAGAACGCAAAACATTTGAAAATAATTTTTTCCTCCCACCCTGAATTTTTTCCACTCACCTCGAATTTTTCCCACCACAATGTCCTGTAAAGGGCTCCGTAGGAATCGATTCTCGGAATCGACTCCCATCGATTCCAGAACCAGGAATCGGAATCGGACTCGATTCCAAAAATTTTGGAATCTTACAGCCCTATTCCTGAGTTCCAGTCACTCATGAACATGACAAACTAGGAATATTACTTGGTGAAGGACCTGCTTCCTCTTTGGTAGCACAATATATTTATAAATGCCATAAACTAAGGGCAAGCAAAGAATAATATTTACATGTTTTGTTGATTTTAAAAGAGCTTTCGACTTTATTTGGCATGATGGTTTACTATACAAATTATTACAAATTAGCATTGGTGGAAAAACATTTGATGTTATACAATCCATGTATAAAAACAGTAAATGTGCGGTCAACATTGGGACTCTCAGAAGTGTGTTCTCCCAGCAGGGTCATGGAGCGAGGCAGGGATGCAGTCTGAGCCCGACCCTGTTTAACATCTACATCAACGAGCTGCAGAAGTTCTGGACCGCTCCGGCAGCATCCCGGGCCTCGCTCTGCACGACTCTGAAGCCCTGGTTCTGCTGTCCCCCGCACACTTTGACCTTCATAATAAATTCCAATGCTACTCAACCTTAAACAGAACCACTAAACCCTAAACAAACCCTAAATTTGCCAATTGTTTATTGATTAAACCATTTAAAGAAAGACAAATCCTCTCCAAATACAGATGAAGTAACCATGATTTAGAAATAGAGAGAGAAGACACAGACAAACATGGACAGAGCGAGAGCAGAGGATCTGTAGACACTGTGATCTACAGCAAATAGAGAACGAGAAACACGTTCTGCTGATGTGTCCTAAATATCACAATGTGAGGGAAACATTTCTCCCCAGATTTGAAGCACTGATCCCATCATTTACTGAACTTAGTGATACTGAGAAAATGCCCTTCTTACTTGGAGAAGATGATAACACAGCTGCACTCGCTGCTAAATATGTGTTAACCATTCACAATGTTAGATGTTAAACATGATTAACTCCAAACTGACTGACTTTATCTTTTCATTTATTTAGATGGATTTTATTTATTATTATTTATGTTGTTGTTGTTGTTATATATGTTAATGCTTGGCAACATTGTGTTACACAGTCATGCTAATAAAGCTGAATTGAATTGAAAATTGAGAGAGAGACGTGCCGACACAAGCAGAGCTGGAGAGTCAGAGAGCTCAGACTGTGTTCGCACTGCACAGAGAGAGAGCACGTGTGTGTGTTTGGGAGTGTGTGTGTGCATGCGTGTGTGTGTGTGTGTGTGTGTGTGTGTGTGTGTGTGTGTGTGTGTGTGTACTTGCCTACCTATCTAAGAGGGGACCTTGGTGTCGTTACACACTCACTAACAGGGGACCTGAGAGCCAAGTGGGGACATTTTTCAGGTCCCCTTTTGGTCATGCCTTAAATCAAGCTAAAATCAATTGAAAAGGCCTCTGGTGAAGTTTTTTTAATTTTGACCAAGAGGGGACCTGGATGTGTGTGTGTGTTTAAGGCCATTCTCAGCAGCGCCCCTGTAGGCCGGAACAGGAACTGCAAGGGCTGTTTCACACATGTCGTTCACACTCTTCTATTGTCTCTGAATGGCCCTAAGAGACTCTGAGACTCTAGAGGAGATTTAACAGAGACCAGTCTTTTATACTCCTAAACTCCTCTAAAGTCTTACAACATAACTTTACTCAAACATTCAGTATGACCTGATTACAGTGAGGTGAAATAATGTCTGATTAATGTCTGATGAAATAATGTCTGAAATAATGTCTGAATAATGTGTTTGGGAGTGTGTGTGTGCATGCGTGTGTGTGTGTGTGTGTGTGTGTGTGTGTGTGAGTGTGTGTGTACTTGCCTACCTATCTAAGAGGGGACCTTGGTGTCGTTACACACTCACTAACAGGGGACCTGAGAGCCAAGTGGGGACATTTTTCAGGTCCCCTTTTGGTCATGCCTTAAATCAAGCTAAAATCAATTGAAAAGGCCTCTGGTGAAGTTTTTTAAATTTTGACCAAGAGAGGACCTGGATGTGTGTGTGTGTTTAAGGCCATTCTCAGCAGCGCCCCTGTAGGCCGGAGCAGGAACTGCAAGGGCTGTTTCACACATGTCGTTCACACTCTTCTATTGTCTCTGAATGGCCCTAAGAGACTCTGAGACTCTAGAGGAGATTTAACAGAGACCAGTCTTTTATACTCCTAAACTCCTCTAAAGTCTTACAACATAACTTTACTCAAACATTCAGTATGACCTGATTACAGTGAGGTGAAATAATGTCTGATTAATTAGCATTATTATTTCACTCTAATGCTAAATACTGTTGGACACATATATAGATATATTTAGATATGTATATGAGGAACAACAGAGAACTGTGAAGCGCTGGAAAACAATGCATGTATTTTGCTTAAACTGATCATTTAGCATTGACAGGTTAAACTGTGTAGAAATGACCATATAATAGAGAATTTGTTCAGATGACTTTGGTCCCCTGTTGACTTGTGAAGAACGAC
This sequence comes from Onychostoma macrolepis, assembly GCF_012432095.1. NCBI lineage: Eukaryota > Metazoa > Chordata > Actinopteri > Cypriniformes > Cyprinidae > Onychostoma > Onychostoma macrolepis. Next base: position 942,252 of record NC_081168.1, on the reverse strand, counting down.
ATGTGTTTGGTTCATTTGTCATTTCTTGCATCACAAACACACTGTAAAGATGCTGGAGCTCAAGAATCAACACTTTTAATACTGCAGAAAACGGTTATATTTAAAAGTTTTGTTGTGGAGTGAGAGAAACTAAGATACCCTACTGTGTTTAGTGTTTATTTCTAAACGTTTAATTGCATTTAGCCATTTTTTTTTTCTGAGTATAATAAAATATAATCAAATGTGAATCATATACACTTTATCAGTCTTTTTTTGACTGGTAAGTGTAGTATATTTTTTTCTTTAAAAAATGACTTAAATTAAATTTTGAACTGTTTACTGGTAGTACTAACAGGGTTTTTATCCCCAAAATATTTTTACAGTGTATTTTTGTTGTCAAAAACTTCTCTAGGTTACGTATGTAACCCTAGTTCCTCGAGGGAACGAGACGCTGCGTCCGAGAACGCTAGGGGAACGCCTTCAGCGTGACCGGCTCTGAATACAAGTGTAATCTGTCCAATGGATGGGCGAGACGTCACGGGCGAGGTGACGTAATGACCAGCTGGTATAAAAGCACGTGCGGTGAAACCGGCATCAGCTTCTAGGAATGAAGCAAGCGCGGGCAGGGATGCCGGAAGTGTGGCCTCGAGACGCAGCGTCTCGTTCCCTCGAGGAACTAGGGTTACATACGTAACCTAGAGACGTTCCTCTTCAGGAACTCGAGCTGCGTCCGAGAACGCTAGGGGAACGAGATGCCCACGCCGCCAGGCTTCCAAGTCCCTGCCCAGTTTTGTTCCCTGCGGAGCACATCAGGGCGAGAGGACGGAAGAGCCTGGAGTGGCCCGCATGTCAAGGCCATAAAACCTGACAAAGGTCAGGGGCATAGACCATCCCGCAGCGTTGCAGATGTCCTGTAGTGGGACACCTGCGAGAAAGGCCTTTGAGGCCGCCACACTTCGTGTGGAGTGAGCTCTGACTCCCAAAGGCGAGGGGAGATCAGAGGACTCATAGGCCATGACAATGGCCTCCACAATCCACCGACTGAGGGTCTGTTTGGAAGCAGAAAGACCTCTCTTAGGGGGCCCATAGCAAATCAGCAGTTGGTCCACCCTTCTCCACAGGGCAGTTCTGTGGACGTATGCATCCAGCGCTCGCACTGGACACATACAGTTATGCTTCTGCTGGTCTGGCTCCCTGAAGGGAGGAGGACTGAAGGCCTGCAGTACGACAGGCTGTGGTGTGACAGAAGGAACTTTGGGGACGTACCCTGCACGAGGGTACAAAAAGGCTTTGGCCATACCAGGCGCGAAGTCCAAATGAGTAGGGGCCACTGAGAGGGCCTGCAGATCCCCAACTCTCTTAAGAGAAGAAATCGCCAGAAGAAATACAGTCTTCAGAGTAAGATGGCGATCAGAGATCTCTTCAATAGGCTCGAAAGGAGGCCTACAGAGAGCATCCAACACCACAGCCAGGTCCCATGGAGGAACACGGGACCGCATTGGAGGCCTTAGCCTCAGCGCACCGCTGGAGGAAACGTGTAACCAGGGGTGTCTGCCCACTGACTGTCCACCAAGAGAGGTGTGGTAGGCGAAATCGCCGCCACATAAACCTTCAAGGTGGAGTGGGTTAACCCTGCAGAGAATCGAGCCTGCAAGAACTCCAGCACTGTACCAACCGGGCAGTTAACTGGGTCGAGCTGGCGATCTCTGCACCATGAAGTGAAAAGTTTCCACTTCAAGGCGTACAGTTTCCTCGTTGAGGGAGCTCTGGATTGGAGGATGGTCTCAACAACCTCGGTCGAGAGACCGGAAGCTATGAGCTGTGCCCCTTCAGGGGCCATACCCACAGCTTCCACAACTCCGGGCGGGGGTGCACAAGGGTGCCCCCTGCCTGTGAGAGGAGATCCCTCCTGACGGGAATCTCCCATGGAGAGCCGTCGAGGAGAGAAATCAGGTCCGAGAACCATACTCGGCCCGGCCAGAACGGGGCTACTAACAGCAGCCGGACCCCGTCCCGACGCACTCTCTCCAGAACTCCGGGGAGCAGAGCAATCGGGGGAAAGGCGTACAGACGAAGCCTCGGCCAAGTCTGTACCATGGCATCCAGCCCCAGTGGAGCTGGATGAGTCAGAGAGTACCAGAGGGGACATTGCGATGTCTCCCAAGTCGCAAATAGGTCCACCTGAGCCTGGCCAAACACTCTCCAAATCTGCTTCACCACCTCTGGGTGAAGCATCCATTCCCCGGGCCTCGGCCCCTGTCTTGACAGGATGTCTGCTCCCACATTGAGATGCCCAGGGATGTACACTGCTCTCAGCGAGAGGAGTTTGCCCTGGGACCACACAAGGATCTGGTGCGCCAGCCTGTACAGGGGGCGCGACCGCAGATCTCCTTGGTGGTTGATGTAAGAGACCACTGCCGTGTTGTCGGTGCGCACCAACACATGGTGATCTCTTAGGTCTGGGAGAAAGTGTTTCAGAGCCTGAAACACAGCCAGCATCTCCAGCCAATTGATGTGCCAAGTGAGATGGCGACCACTCCACAGACCGCGGGCAGGGTGGCCACTCATGACCGCTCCCCAGCCAGTGAGGGATGCATCCGTCGCTAGCGATACGTGGCGACACGGAGCTCCCAGCACTGGGCCCTGAGACAAGAACCAAGGTTGTCTCCACATGTCTAAGGCACGTAGGCACCGCCGCGTGACCTTGATCATGCGAAGTGGGTTCCCTCTCGGGGAGAACCCCTTGGTCTTGAGCCACCACTGTAGGGGTCTCATGTACAGCAGGCCAATAGGTATCACGTTGGACGCAGCTGCCATCAGACCCAGCAGTCTCTGAAACTGCTTGATAGTGAGTGACTGGCCTTCTTTCACTTTCCTGACTGCCGTGAGGATCGACTCGATCCGTGCAGGTGACATACGTGCCTGCATCGTGGTCGAATCCCACACCACACCAAGATAAGTGGTCCTCTGTAATGGAGAAAGCACACTCTTCTTGGCGTTCAGTCTTAACCCCAACACTTTCATGTGAGCGAGAACAACATCTCGATGTTGAGCCGCCATCTGCTCTGAATGAGCGAGAATCAACCAATCGTCGATGTAATTGAGTATGCGGATGCCTTGTAGCCGCAACGGAGCTAACGCGGCATCCACACACTTTGTAAAAGTGCGGGGTGAGAGTGCTAGGCCGAAGGGAAGAACCCGATACTGGTAAGCTTCGACCCCGAACGCAAACCTCAGGAACTTCCTGTGAGTAGGAAGGATGGAGACATGGAAGTAAGCGTCTTTTAGATCGATTGTAACAAACCAGTCCTGGGACCTGATCTGAGACACAACCTGTTTGAGCGTGAGCATCTTGAACCTCAGTCTGCTGACTGAGCGGTTCAACTGACGCAGATCTAAAATGGGACGCAACCCTCCATCCTTCTTTGGAACTATAAAGTACCGGCTGTAGAACCCGGACTCTCTCTCGTGAGGAGGGACCACCTCGATGGCCTCCTTCCTTAAGAGAGTAATTACTTCTCGTTCCATTACCAGAGCCTGCTCGGGACCCACCAGAGTGGGATTCACCCCGTTGAATCGAGGCGGAGGAGAACCGAACTGGATTCTGTAACCTCTCTCTACAGTGTGCAGGACCCACTGAGACACATTTGGCAGTAGTTTCCACGCTGCAAAATAGTCTACTAAGGGAACCAGTCTCTCGAGACTGGCCTCTGGTGTAATCAGAGCGGCTAGTTCGGTGTCCTGGAACAGCACACCGGCAGGAGACAACCGAACTAGCTACTCTAGAGATCCCCGAAGGGGTGGCGAGCATCTCAGCTCCGCTACGTTTCCGGGTGGAGAGAACTGAGATATGTGCTCGCTGGAGATCGCTGCGCCCTGGAACACCGTACGTGGCAGGGTTAGCAGAACGATTTCCTGAGGGCACTGAGGAGAAACGGGCACCGTGTAATGCGGTGAACGCCGCTCTTCCCCAGCGGGGGCTACCCTCATAAGCCCTGGGCCATAAGCATCAGGGCCTCTTGGCCGAAGACCTCTTTGCCTGGAGGACGGTCCGTAGATCCGGCTTAGGCTTCGAGGCCCCCGACCGAGAGCCTTTCTTACCGCCCCGGCTCCGCCGCGGGGGAGCACGGGCGGCGACACTCTCTTTCTGCGCCTCTCTATGTGAGGAGCCAGCACGCGGCAGGGGCTGCTCTCGCCCAGCAGCCCCCTGAGCTAGAGAGCGGCGAGGGAGAAACCGCTGGAACGCCGCCGCCTGCTTCCTGGCCTCCTGGTGCCTGTCGACGACGGAACCAACAGTCGCCGAACAGGCCAGAAGGCGAAAGCGGGGCGTCCAAGAGGAAGACCCTGTCACGGTCTTTGATATCTGACAGGGTCAACCAGAGATGCCTCTCCGCTGCCACCAGGGCTGCCATAGACCGCCCAATAGCACGAGCGGTCTCCTTGGTGGCGCGGAGAGACAAATCAGCGGTTTTGCGGAGCTCGCTGATATCGTCCGCATTGATTCCCTCACCCTCATCTAGGTCTTTGAGCAGGTCAGCCTGGTACGCCTGCAGCACCGCCATGGTGTGCAGACACGAACCTGCCTGACCTGCTGCCACGTACCCCTTGCCCACCAGCGCTGACGATGTACGCAGCCTCGAGAGCCGACTCTGCGTGCCTCGCTCCCAAACAAACCACACACAAGCTGTGTGTATCACCTGCAGACAAATAGCGTTTGCAGGGAGGAACACACAGCTTGTATTGTGATCTGCTCTCGCCCTTCATATGCTTAGCCTTATACTGGCTCTTTGACATGATAGTATTCAAAGGACAGACGACACCAAATAAGACACACAGTTCAGACACAGAGCGCTAGCTGAATGACAGAAAGCTGATGCCGGTTTCACCGCACGTGCTTTTATACCAGCTGGTCATTACGTCACCTCGCCCGTGATGTCTCGCCCATCCATTGGACAGATTACACTTGTATTCAGAGCCGGTCACGCTGAAGGCGTTCCCCTAGCGTTCTCGGACGCAGCTCGAGTTCCTGAAGAGGAACTGGTGTTTATTGTAATTATCAACACAGTTTTTTCAGAGTTGTTCAAAAAATTAAATATTATTAAATATAAAGTCATCCAAACGTGTCGTTCCTCGCTATCTAACAGGGGACCTTTTTGGTCTTTGGAGGTCAAAACTTTGGTCTACGGCATTGAAAATCTTCATTTGGCTCCATTAAATTGTGTGAACTGAATCTCTTTTAACATTCCCACATTTATAGAACCAACTGAAACTTTTCAGTGCAATAATTAATCAATACATAATTTTGAGTTTTGACCTCCACATGTGTATTTGTGTCTGGTTTTGAAAGGATGGCACTTTAGATATTTATATGAGGAACAACAGAGAACTGTGAAGCGCTGGAAAACAATGCATGTATTTTGCTTAAACTGCTCATTTAGCATTGACAGGTTAAACTGTGTAGAAATGACCATATAATAGAGAATTTGTTCAGATGACTTTGGTCCCCTGTTGACTTGTGAAGAACGACATGTGTTTGGTTCATTTGTCATTTCTTGCATCACAAACACACTGTAAAGATGCTGGAGCTCAAGAATCAACACTTTTAATACTGCAGAAAACGGTTATATTTAAAAGTTTTGTTGTGGAGTGAGAGAAACTAAAATACCCTACTGTATTTAGTTGAAAATGAAATCAAGGCAAAGTTTATTTAAAGTGCACACACACTCCTAATCTGAGGAATGGTTTTCCAAGTGATAAACTCTGCCCCCACCCCTTACGGTAGTGCAGACTTTCCACCGTCAGTGACGAGTGGCTACAGGTATACAACAATAATATCAATAACAGTATATAATACTAAAATTGAAATACACTGTGTGTGAGACAGAGAGAGAGACTCTACAGGAGCAGGAATGAGGAAACAGCTTTTTTTTTTTTTTAACTCACGTGACTCAAACACAAAAGCAGGTTTAAGTGTAGGGTTAGGATATGGGGATAGAAAATACAGTTTGTAAAACAAAAAAAACGGTCACACTTTATATTAGGTGGCCTTAATTACTATGTACTTACATCAGAAAATAAGTACAATGTACATATTGTGTTCATATTGTATTGCAAAACACTTTTGCTGCTTTAAGGTGTGATACAGGTAAGGTTAGGGACAGGTTTGGTAGTATGGGTAGGTTTAAGGGTGGGTGAAGGTGTAAGGGATGGGTCAACAGTGTAATTATCAATGTAATTACAGAAATTAATTACAGATGTAACTACATATAGGTATTTTTAAAAATATAAGTACAATGTAAAATCATGTATGTACACAATAAGTGCATTGTACCAAATAATTAATTTAAATGTAAGTACATAGTAGTTAAGGCCACCTAATATAAAGTGGGACCAAAAAAACAAATACGCTTATGGAATGAACCCATAAAACATGCAAAATATGTTAGTGTGACTCTACAGGAACAGGAATGAGGAACCTGCTCTACAGACTCGCAGACAAACCTGTTTTACACGTCACTCGAACACAGAACCAGGAGACAGAAATCACCTGAGTTCAGGGAAAGAGAAACTGAAGTGTAGTTGAGCTGTTGTGTGTTTGTGTCTCTGTATTCATGCAGTAAAATGGCAGAAGTCAGAGTTTCTCAGGATGAGTTCATGTGTCCAGTGTGTCTGGATCTCCTGAAGGATCCAGTGACCATCCAGTGTGGACACAGTTACTGTAAGAGCTGTATTACAGGCTGCTGGGATCAGGAGGATCAGATGAGAGTCTACAGCTGCCCTCAGTGCAGACAGACCTTCAGTCCAAGACCTGCTTTAGCAAGAAACACCATGCTGGCTGAAGTGGTGGAGAAACTGAAGAAGACCAAACTACCTGCTGACTGTGACGCTGGAGCTGGAGATGTGCAGTGTGACGTCTGTACTGGAAGAAAATACAAAGCCGTCAAGTCCTGTCTGGTGTGTCTGAACTCTTACTGTCAGAATCACCTCGAACAACATGAGAGTTGGTTTAAAGGAAAGAGACACAATCTGACTGAAGCCACTGGACGACTGCAGGAGATGATCTGCCAGAAACATGAGAAGATCCTCGAGGTTTTCTGTCGCACTGATCAGAAATGTATATGTATGCTGTGTACGATTATTGAACATAAAAACCACGATATTGTACCAGCTGCAGCACAGAGGACAGAGAAACAGGTATTTACAACCTACAGCCATTAGTTATCAGCTCCACTTTTACTGGATTCATCTGATAACATGATGATTTAGTGCCAGTAGTTTTCTGTGACATTCACTATCATGTGTTTGTCCTGCAGAAGCAGCTGAAGGAGACGCAGAAGACGCTCCAGCAGAGAATCCAGCAGAGAGAGAAAGATCTCCAGCAGCTGAGAGAGGCTGTGGAGTCTCAGAAGGTGAGTCTGGAGAAGAAGAGAAGTTTGTCTCAGTCTCAGTTCAGACTCACTGAAGCCTGAATCACTGTGTGTCCTAACAGCGCTCTGCACAGACAGCAGTGGAGGACAGTGAGAGGATCTTTACTGAGCTCATCCGCTCCATTGAGAGAAGCCGCTCTGAGCTGATACGGCTGATCAGAGATCAGGAAAAGCAAGCAGTGAGTCGAGCTGAAGGACGACTGGAGCGACTGGAGCAGGAGATCAATGATCTGAGGAGGAGAGACGCTGAGCTGGAGCAGCTTTCACACACACAGGATCACATCCAGTTCCTGCAGGTAACACAGATCTAGAAGAACAGGATCATAGTGGACTTGAGCAGATCCTGCTGTGACACCAGACTCACAGAGAAACATTTCATGGTGAAATTAGTGAACTCGATAGTGTTTACACGGCTTTTTCCGCACCTTGCCAGTTATTAAAAAGAAATGTCGCCGCTTAGGTCTTTAGCCGTTTTAAGAATAATACTGTCTCCTCATCACTTCAGTTTATATGCTTTCTGTCTTTTGACATTTCTTACTTTTCTCTCACCGGCTGCTCTTTACACGACACGTGTTTCCTGTTACTGACGTGACATGAGCCCCGCTGCTCAGTTTCTGATTGGCTGTGGGGCAAATGCGTTGCGCTGCTCCAGAGCAGGGTTTCATAACCCCGAGTAAGTTAAGTTAATTTAAGTTATTGTTCTTATTTGTTCCTATTGTTCTTGCTCTGTTCATGCAATAACTACGTCCTTCTATCAACCGAGTTTTCTCTTTATTTAAACTGCTGAGTGCTCTGGTAATATCTTATGACCCATTTCAGAAGCTTTAAATTACAATTTAAAATCAGAGCATAGCTCACTTACATTCACTAAAATATTGAAACGTTAATGATACTGATTAAAAATGCCAGCGACAGTGATTTACTGTCAGAGCAAAGTGTGGTTTGAATGCCCCGCCCCCAGCTGAACTGGAAGTTTCGATTGGTTTAGCACCCGAGTCAGACCTGTCTGTTATTGGCTAAAGCGCAGTGCCCATCAAACGCCAGCTCGCCCTGTTTCTCCATCGGCACCTTTGTCTATTTTGTACTTTTGCCGAAAAATAAATGTAGCAAAGTTGAAAACTTTATTTTTATTCAACTCAAAAGTAAAAGTACCACAATTTAATTATACTCAAGTAGAAAAAAAAAACAAATGTATTCAAGTACTGTAACGAAAATATTTGTAATTAGTTACTTTACACCTCTGCTTAAGGGTCCTTGTGAAGTTTCAGTGTCTCTAACCGCTCTAAAGTTATAAATAATGTTCAATCTAATCGTAGCCTTTGAGCTGCTTTTCCTGAGCAAATCTACTCAACCTTACAATGAGACTCCATTGATGTATTTGAGCTGTTAGATGGACATTTATGTTCTTTGCAGATGTTTTATCATCCAAACTATTTCCTAGAAAGTACACATAAAATGTAAGTGGCAAATACTAGAATCTGTAGCTCTAATGTGATATAATGAATATGAGAAGAATGAAGCTGATGCTGTGAAAGTGCTGGATTGAGGTGAGATACTAAAGATCAGTCGAGTCAACAAGAGCTGCACAAATCTGATGTTGGAGCAGGTTATTGGGTGAAGTGTGGAGCCGATGAGTTTTGATTTCTGTTTTCTGTAGAGTTTCCAGTCTCTCTCAGCTCCTCCTGAATCTACAGACGTAAATGATGATCTCTTCAGTTCTCTCGTCTCTTCTGATGATCGGAGAGAATCTGTCCATCAGCTGAGAGACAAACTGGAGGATTTCTGCAAAGAGCAGCTCAAGAAGATCTCAGACAGAGGTAAAGTCCTGGAGATTCATCTGCTCTCAGAAACCAGTCCATCATCATCTCATATCATGGAGAACATCATATTAGAAATGTCTTAGGAATGGATGCAGGATCATGAGAATCACACTGTTCATGTCTGTTGATTTCCACAGTCACATTCACCAACATTGTTCCCAGAACCAGGAACGACTTCCTACAATGTAAGTCAGTAAGAAAACAAGCAGAAAAACTCACTGAGTTCATGTTCTTCTGTAGAAGCTGAAAGAAGAGTTTTATAACTGATGATGTAAATGATAGGGCTGCCCTCGACTAAATATTTTTCTGATTGACTAATAGTCGTTCATTAGAAGCGATTAGTCGACTAATCACATGTTTATATTAGTTAACCATATAATTCATTATAATGAGCCTTTAATTGTCTATAGCCTATCAGTGCTCAAGCGCACACATAAAGCTTGTCACAGAGCACCGCAGAAGTAATGATTATGAATGTTTCAGGGAAAAAACAGCAAGAAGACTGCTTTAACATCATAATAATTCATTGATAAACGAGAGTTTTCTGTATTTTCGGCTGCAGTGATGAAGTCGACACTGACTCGTCATCTCCACAGAGGACATGTTTCATACGGATTACATAATCTGAAAATATTTGTTTTCCATTTTTCGATGTTTAGCTGAGTGTGTTATTGTACCGTGGACAGCTGACTCCTAAAGTTTTTGATATTCTTCATGTGTGGTGATCAGTTCACAGCAGTGACAGAAATTAATCTTTTCCAATAAGTTTAAATTGATTTTTACCTTTTAAGGGCATTTTTACCTTTATAAAGCCATTTTTGTCTAAAAGTGTGCATCAGCAATGAGTCAAATTCTTACGTTTAATCAGCGAATTAGAATAATAAGACATTTGGGCTGTTACCAAGCAAATGAAATCAGTATCAACAAAATTCATCTTTGCAATGCAGGGGAAACACAGAAGCTGCATCTGAAGAGACATTTAGATGTGTTTACACACTGTTTAATGCAGGACATGAATGCATTTAACCTGCAGTTACAAATGTATAAATAATGTTTTGATATATTAAACATAAAACATTGAAAACTGATATTTGAAATTATAAAAAAAAATAAATAAATGAAATGAAATTAAAACCGCCAGCAGGTGGCAGCAAGTCACTGTTAATAAGTGAGTCATTGCGACTGAACCGAATCATTTAAACGACTGATTCATTCAGGAACGAAACGCTGTCATGTTGCTCAGAGACACAAAACAGTGCTGTGGCTGTGTTTGGAATTATTTTTTGTTGTTAAAATAGAGCAAGAACAGGCGATATAGTGTCTAAAATGTAAATCTCTTAATATTAACTTCTTGTTTATTGAACTGTTGCAAAAAATCAGTATCACATCTGTAATCATGCTGACTTTTGGAGAAGAAAAACAGCACTCTTCGTGTGATATTAACTATATGAAATGATATAAATATATACATTTTCTGCTCCATATCTTGAATTTTGTGATGATTCTAAATGTTTTTAATAGACTGAATCATGCAGTGAAAGAACACACTTCACGTGATGAATGCGTGCACTCTGTAGTGTTTTCAATGGTCGTTAAAACAACAATTACTATATTATCACCAGGGCCGTAGCCCAGGGGGCCCCACAAAATCCAGGAATTATACTATATAGGCCCATGTTCTGTGAATAATTCTAATATTTTATTAGTTGTATAACTGAGATATTATGAAAACCACAAAAAAAGCATGCAATTTGGTTAAATACATTTTCTAATATCTGCTCCTACCCTCCCGAAAAATGGTTTAGTCTGATACGAAGTATCCTCAGAAGTCCCACCCCAGATCGTGAACAAGACGACCAATCAGAGTTGAGACGTCAGATGAAGTTAGCGATGTACATTAGTGATGGGAAGTTCGGATCATTTTACTGACTCGGACATTTGAGTCTTGTAACGCGGGCCAGAGAGTGAGTCTACCCGGAGAAAAATAGCAGGTTGGGGGAAAAGAATGCAAACTCGAGGCAGTCGGCTAGTTGTTCCACGAGCCTTTATGGTAGTTTCCTCATCGGCATACTCGTCTTCCACACACGTAAAAGAGCGAGCACAAACAGAAACAAAACACTCTGGTTCCGTCACAAACAAAAAGGTAAACACGTTAATGTAATACACAGCGGTAGAGCGACCATCTCTCTTCTCCGCTTACTCTCTCTGTACGTGCGCGCTTACAACACCATACGTGCATACGTACCGTAAGAATATACAACAACAGAAGTTCTCTTAAAGGCACATTAACATTTGTATTTTAGGAACAGTATTTTAGTGGCTGTTACAGTCTCATTCAGCAAAATGAACGAATCTTTTTTCGAGTCATTTCGTTCATTTTAGCAACATATAATTAAAATGTTACGTGCTGCTTCCCTAACACATCTACTACTTATGCAAACGTTGATCACACTATACGCAATACAAAACTAATGCTATAACAAACATAAAAGATTAATTCATTGTTTACCTGGGTCTTCTATTATTAGCTCACCTCACCTCTTATCTGACAAGTCTTCGGGTTTGAGTCGTTCGTTCATCGCGTGACAGCCTCATAAGCTAAACCTATGCAGTCAGAGCCGGAAAGAGAATTGATTAGTTAATCTCTCGAGTCTTTCGATTCGTTCGTTCTTTTGTCACGTGATGTGACAGCATTGGACAGATAAATTAGTTAATTTACAAGCTTCCTTACAAACGGGTGCATAGTTATTATTATTATTTACTCTTACAGTTACTGCATAGGTTACGCATATGGGGCTGTCACGTGATGAACGAACGACTCAAATCCGAAGACTTGAAACAGGTGAACTGATTCAGTGCAGAACCTATAGGATGTTGCGCATGCGCGACTGAGCGAATCACTCTCCGAGACGACTCGTTCTTCCCGAGTCACATTAAAGTTTCGTTCAAAAAGAACGGATCATTCAAGAATGACCCTATTATTATTTTTATTATTCCGCGCTAAAACTGATCGTGCAGCCCAAATCGTAAGAGTTAGAGAGCTGAAACTTGGTCAGATGGTAGTAGTCTGGCTCGCTACTCAGGCACAAAGGCATTAGGCATTAGGTTCAGTAAAAAACCTTTATATGCATTTATTTGTTAACTGTTTTGTTATTTTGTAAGAAACACCTATTAGGATATATGTGGGCCTCCATGCTTGTATATTGTATGGTATATGATATGTGTGTGGGGGGGGGCCCACATCAATATTTTTTCAGGGGGCCCCCAATCCTCTAGCTACAGCCCTGATTATCACAGACGATATATATATCGCACACCCCCAGTCCTGACCGATATGCTGTAATTACCACACAGACCAACTGTCTGGCTTTTTTTTCCTGCAAATTGTGATCACTAAGCCTCTATTAGAGGGCAGCCCTAGTAAATGATGATTAGCACAGATATCTGTTCATCTGTACTGAGACACTGATGATACACTGAACATGAAGACTTCAGCTACATGAAAAGATCAAACAGATTCATAATTCCTGATTCTGATGTGTTTTATCTCCATCAGATTCCCATCAGCTCACTCTGGATCTGAACACAGTGAATAAACTCCTCCGTCTGTCTGAGAACAACAGAGTGATTACTTACACTGATGCAGATCAGCCGTATCCTGATCATCCAGACAGATTTGATGGATTGAATTATCAGGTGTTGTGTAGAGAGAGTGTGTGTGGACGCTGTTACTGGGAGATTGAGTGGAGTGGAGATAATGGTGTGTCTATATCAGTGTCATATAAGAGCATCAGCAGGAAGGGAGACGGTGTTGAGTGTTGGTTTGGATCTAATGATCAGTCCTGGAGTTTGTTCTGCTCTCGCTCCAGATACTCATTTGGACACAATAACAAATGGACTGATCTCTCTGTGAAGTCCATCAGCAGCAGAATAGGAGTGTTTGTGGATCACGGTGCAGGAACTCTGTCCTTCTACAGCGTCTCTGACACAATGAGCCTCATCCACACAGTCCAGACCACATTTACTCAGCCGCTCTATCCTGGGTTTTGGGTTGGTTCTGGATCATCAGTGAAACTGTGTTGATGAATCAGAATAGACTGATGAGAGATTCTACCCATAATGCTTTGAGCTGCATGATGAATCAGTAACAGTGAGATGTTATAGAGTCTCTTCTTTTCTCATTAAGGGCTCGTTCACATATCTCGCTCAAGTTCATTATTTCAAATGTTCTGGTTTCTTCAGGCGATGAACAGAACAGCTGATCATTATAGATTATGATTATTTTTCTTTCTTGTTTTCTCGTGATCTCGACATAATGAAAGTTGTTTTTCTTACAGTGATTGTTTGATGTATATAACACAATGTGTCGTGAGTCTGCTGTTGCTATAGTAACGAACGCTGCTGTGACATGCATCTGATCGACAGATAAACCGCGCTCTTATACTGTATGTTGTGATATTTCACACACTTTTGCTTCGCAGAGTAAGAAACTCTACAATAATCAAATATATGCTAATCGATCACTGCTGATTTGTTTCCAGAGACAGGATGCTAAATGTGTTGTTTGTGTAATTAACATGTTTAAATGATCAGAGCAGGGCAGGGGCTCAAACCAAAAAAGGGGGCACTAAGGCGGCGGGTGCTTGTTAATTTCAGATATTATTGTAGATGTTTTAATAGAACATCACAATTACACATAATAAAGAATAACTGATAATAACAGAAACATTACATATTGATATTTACCTGTTCCTTTTACAGCAAAACCTTTTTTTATTTGGTACTATGTCCTGAAATATCTTGATAACCTTATCTTTTATGATTCACAATTAAGATAAATTAATTTAATAAATAATTAATTAAGATGATGCCTCATCTTCAATGGAAGTATAAATATTAGACATGTAATTTAATATTATACAACATTCATCTATATTATATACTGATAAACAACTCATTTATATTACCTTTTTAATGTATAGGCCTACTATTGATATGGTTTTAATAAAATATTATAAATATGATGTGTTATAGATTACTAGTATCAACTAAGACAAGTGATTATAATGAGAAATATACTTAATTACAAGAATTAAAGTGTGACAAACTGCTAAATATTCTGATGATTTATCTGCTGACTTGCTGGAGTTTTGAATCCATGTTTGTGATGTTTTACTGCCTTTAGCCCTTCACTCTCTCTCTCTCTCTCTCTCTCTCACTCTCTCTCTGCCTTTTTTCTTTTCTTTTTTTGTGTGTGAAGGCGTTCTGTTTTGTTTTCTTTTTTGTCTACACAGTGTGCAGCAAATTAGTGTTATTTTTGTAAGATCTGATCAGGTTCAATAATTTGATTAAATATTCTAATTCTAAGAATGTGAGTGTTTTTTACAAGTTGTTAGCACTTTTACATCACCATTACAGAGGTAAAAAAAGCCCTTGTTAATCACTTTAAGGAGTCAAATATCAGCTCCTAATGGAAATATAGTTATATTGTGTCCGTCGATGCCACATAAACCACGCACACATATAAAATAAAGCCAACTGAAAGATTGTTTGCCCGTGTCTACTTCAACTAGTAGAATTAAATACCCTCAATTCATGCAGTTTTTTTGTGATTTTTGGTGGGGGTTTTTATTTTTATTTTTTTATTTACCTCTAAAAGTACCATATTTTTCATGTAAAATATGCTTATTTTATGTTATATTTAATATTTCTTATACGTCAAAACCTAAAATTGTGGTGACATCTGGTGACATATGATGCCATAAAAATATCAAAATATCAATAGCCACTATATGGCTGTAGAACTCAATGGCTGCATATAGGCTGAAATCAATAAACCATTGTTGTAATGAATTTAACCTCTTAAAAACATTTGCGTTGGGTGACTATACAAAGATATGCTTTGCAAAATATGCTTATAGACTAATCTGACCGTGCTATAAAGAAAAGACAAAGTAGGAGACAGAGTTATAATTTATTTCTAACAAAAAAACATCAAATTTTGCTTCCAGGACACAGACTGGAACATGTTTAAAGAGGCGGCCACCTACAACAACCACACAGACCTGCAGGAGTACACTGAAACTGTGACTGTTACATCCAAAAGTGCACTGATGATGTAACAGTCACCAAGACCATCACCACACGCGCCAACCAGAAGCCATGGATGACAGCAGAGGTTCGTGGGCTGCTAAAGACCAGAGATGAAGCTTTCAGATCAGGAGATAAAGCAGCCCTCAAAACAGCAAGAGCCAATCTGTTCCGCAGCATCAAAAATGCAAAACGGTCATATGCTCAAAAAATCAACAATAACTTCACAGACAGCAGAGACACACGGAGTCTGTGGCAAGCCATTCAGACCATCACAGACTACAAGCCCCCGCCACAGGCCTGTGATGATGACACATCCCTCCCAGATGCACTCAACCACTTTTACTCACGGTTTGAAATGCAGAATGACACACCTGCACAAACACTGCCCACACC
The DNA here is from genome assembly GCF_012432095.1 of Onychostoma macrolepis. Classification (NCBI taxonomy): domain Eukaryota; kingdom Metazoa; phylum Chordata; class Actinopteri; order Cypriniformes; family Cyprinidae; genus Onychostoma; species Onychostoma macrolepis. The sequence goes on along the minus strand of NC_081168.1, from coordinate 926,540 downwards.
TCCCAACGACCAGGCGCTCTTTCTGTCTCCAGCCGACGTAAGGAAGTCCCTATCTAGGATCAACCCACGCAAGGCTGCGGGTCCCGACAACATACCTGGCCGTGTACTGAAAGACTGTGCTGCACAGCTGACAGATGTCCTAACAGATATCTTCAACACCTCGCTGAGCCAGGCAGTCGTCCCCACATGTCTCAAATCCACAACAATCATACCGGTACCAAAGAAATCACCTGTGTCCTGTCTAAATGACTACCGTCCCATAACACTGACTCTAATCATGATGAAGTGCTTTGAGAGGTTAGTCATGCACAACATCAAAACCAGCCTCCCCAACACACTCGATCCGCTCCAGTTTGCATACCGTCCGAACCGCTCTACGGATGATGTAATTTCCTCCACCCTCCACCTAGCTCTTACCCACCTAGAAAACAAAGACTCTTATGTTAGAATGCTGTTTATTTTAGTGATGTTTTTATCGGCTGTTTGGACTCTCGTTCTGACGGCACCCATTCGCTGCAGAGGATGCATCGGTGAGCGGGTGATGTAATGCTGAGTTTCTCCGGATCTGTTCAGATGAAGGGGCGGGCTCATCTGCATCTTGGATGGCCTGGGGCTGAGTGCATTTTCTGGAAATTTTCGTTTTTGGTTGAACTATTCCTTCAAAGTTTAAAACTACGGTGCACAACTCAAGGTGCTCTAATCTGTCACTTAGGATTTTCGCAATAAAATGGGGAGAAAAAAAAAAAATCCCAGACACTAAGGGAGGGACCCGAGCCATATAGGGATCACAATATCATAGACAGTGGGATTGTTTACTAAGGCCAGTAAGAAATCACCATAGCAACGGCCTGTCAATCATCTGTAACAGCATGGCGGCGAGGCCAAGCACCATTTGCTTCAAGAACTGTACAAATGATACTGTGGTGATAAAATATATGCGGTATTCAACCTGAAACACTACACTACACTCCTGCTCTTTCAGATGGTGTACATGTGTATGTCCGTGTCAAACCTTAATTGCACTATTTCTCATAAAGTAGCTGCTTTTTGTAACACTGTGGCACAATGTAGTCATTTCATTCCATTGGTTTTACTTCTGAAATGCTTGTTATCTGGACTGGGGTTCCGCTTTATTTGGTCAAATCGAACCTTGTGTTATTGACATTACTCTGTAATTTGTGCCTTTTCTGGATTGGGTCTAATGATTGAACTACCCAAACGTTTCTTACATGTACACTAAATTCCTGGACCATGAGTTGAGATGTTTTTACATGCTCTGAGCACTGGTCGTATTCACTGGAATTGTAAGTGTAAGAGGTTTCCATCCATTCATTCACAGCTGTATTTTGATATATATACGGCACGAGTGAGGAAGCCTGTGTAGACAATGAGGTGCCTGTGAAAGTGCCAACAGACTTTTTTGAATGTGTGAGCGGCGTTTGTGTCAACATGAATAAAGATAACTTTAACTCCAAAAAAAAAAAAAAAAAAAAAAAAAGAATGCTGTTTATTGACTTCAGCTCAGAATTCAACATAATAATCCCACAACAGCTCATAAATAAACTAAACCTGCTGGGCCTTAACAACTCCCTCTGTAATTGGATTCTGGACTTTCTAACCAGAAGACCTCAGTCAGTCCGTGTCGGCCACAGCACCTCGAGCACTACCACACTGAGCACAGGTGCCCCACAAGGCTGTGTGCTCAGCCCGCTGCTCTTCACGCTGCTGACCCACGACTGCACTGCCAAGTCCAGCTCCAACCACATCATCAAGTTCGCTGATAACACAACAGTGGTAGGTCTCATCAGCAACAACGATGAAACGCACTACAGAGAGGAAGTCAAGTCAAGTCAAGTCACCTTTATTTATATAGCGCTTTTACAATGCAGATTGTGTCAAAGCACTTAACAGTATCAAATTGGAGGATAGAGTGTCAGTAATGTATAATGATAAGATTAAACACTCAATTTTCAGTTAAAGGCATTTCATTATTGAATTCAGAGATGTCATTGTCTAGCTCAGTTTAGTTTAAATAGTAGCTGTGCAATCAAATCGGCGATAATCGCTAGAAATTAAGTGTCCCCAACTGAGCAAGCCAGAGGCGACAGCGGCAAGGAACCAAAACTCCCTCTGTGACAGAATGGAGAAAAACCTTGGGAGAAACCAGGCTCAGTCGGGGCCAGTTCTCCTCTGACCAGACGAAACCCGCAGTTCAAAAGTTTATATTTCTATTTTAATTTTGTTGCAATTTCTAACAATAGTAGTATTATGTAGTTAGGTATTTTATTATATTTTAGTTATTTTGTTATTTTTGGTTGATATATCTAGGGATATATCTCTGGGGTCATCTGGGTGTCCTGGTCTCCGCTGACGATCAGGGCTGTAGACATCATCTCTTGGTGCTGATCCACCATCTGATCGGATACGGACTGAGAAACAGACTAGGAAAGAAACAAACAAATATTAGCGTAGATGCCATTCAACTGACGATGTAACGAGTACATCGTGTGTTATGGGGAGTGTTCGGTTCCGGTTGATCTAATTAATGCAGCCTAACAATCCTTTAACGGATTTGAATAATAGAAGCGTATTAATGCGTTATGTGTAAGCCAGGCTAAAAGATGGGTCTTTAATCTAGATTTAAACTGACAGAGTGTGTCTGCCTCCCGAACAGTGTTAGGTAGACTGTTCCAGAGTTTGGGTGCTAAATAGGAATAGGATCTGCCGCCCGCAGTCGATTTTGATATTCTAGGTATTATCAAACGGCCAGAGTTTTGAGAACGCAGCGGACGTGGAGGACTATAATGCGATAAGAGCTCGCTCAAGTACTGAGGAGCTAAACCATTCAGGGCTTTATAAGTAATTAACAAGATTTTAAAATCTATCCGATGCTTGATAGGGAGCCAGTGCAGTGTTGACAGAACCGGGCTAATATGGTCATATTTCCTGGTTCTAGTAAGGACTCTAGCTGCTGCATTTTGGACTAACTGTAGTTTGTTGATCAAGCGTGCAGAACAACCACCTAATAAAGCATTACAATAGTCTAGCCTTGAGGTCATAAACGCATGAATGAACATTTCTGCATTTGACGTTGAGAGCATTGGTCGCAATTTAGATATGCTTTTGAGATGAAAAATGCAGTTTTACAGATGCTAGAAACATGGCTTTCAAATGACAGATTGCTATCGAACAGCACACCTAGGTTCCTGACTGATGAAGAAGAATTGACAGAGCAGCCGTCAAGTGTTAGATAATGTTCTAGGTTATTACATGTGGGGTTTTAGGTCCGATAATTAACACCTCTGTTTTTCAGAATTTAGCAGTAAAAATTATTTGTCATCCAGTTTTTATATCGACTATGCATTCCGTTAGTTTCTCAATTTGGTGTGTTTCACCGGGCGCGAAGAAATATAGAGCTGAGTATCATCAGCATAACAGTGAAAGCTAACACCATGTCTCCTAATAATATCTCCCAAGGGTAACATATAAAGCGTGAAAAGTAACGGCCCTAGTACTGAGCCTTGAGGTACTCCATACTGCACTTGTGATCGATATGATACCTCTTCATTCACTGCTACGAACTGATGGCGGTCAGATAAGTACGATTTGAACCATGCTAAGGCACTTCCACTAATGCCAACAAAGTTTTCTAGTCTATTCAAAAGAATGTTGTGGTCGATAGTGTCGAACGCAGCTAAGATCCAGTAGAACTAATAAAGAGATACAACCACGATCAGATGATAGAAGCAGGTCATTTGTAACTCTAATGAGAGCAGTCTCAGTACTATGATACGATCTAAATCCTGACTGGAATTCCTCACAGATATCATTTTCTCTAGGAAGGAATATAATTGTGAGGATACTACCTTTCTAGTATCTTTGACAGAAAAGGGAGATTTGAGATCGGTCTGTAATTAACTAGATCTTTGGGGTCAAGTTGTGGTTTTTAATGAGAGGCTTAATAACAGCAAATTTGAAGGTTTTGGGGACATATCCTAATGACAACGATGAATTAATAATAGCCAAAAGAGGATCTAAGACTTCTGGAAGCAGCTCTTTTAGAAGTTTAGATGGAATCGGGTCTAACATACATGTTGTTGGTTTAGATGATTTAACAAGTTTATACAATTCTTCCTCTCCCACAGTAGAGAATGAATGAAATTGTTCCTCAGGGGATCTATAGTGCGCTATCTGATGCGATACTGTAGCTGACGGCTGCAAGGATACAATTTTATCTCTGATAGTATCGATCTTGGAAGTGAAGTAGTTCATAAAGTCATTACTGCTATGCTCTTGGGAAATGCCAACACCTGTTGATGCTTGATTTTTCGTTAATTTAGTTACTGTATTGAATAAATACCGAGGGTTATGTTTGTTTTCTTCTAGAAGAGACGAAAAGTAATCAGATCTAGCAGTTTTAATGCTTTTCTGTAGGATAGGGTACTTTCCGCCAAGCTAAACGAAATACCTCTAATTTAGTTTTCCTCCAGCTGCGCTCCATTTTCCGGGCTGCTCTCTTTAGGCGCGGGTGTGCTCATTATACCACGGTGTTGGACTCTTATCCTTAATCTTCCTTAAGCGTAAAGGAGCAACCGCATCTAAAGTGCTAGAAAAGAGAGAGTCCATAGTTCCTGTTACATCATCAAGTTGTTCTGAGCTATTGGATATACTGAGGAACTGAGATAAGTCAGGAAGATTATTTATAAAGCAGTCTTTTGTGGTAGAAGTGATGGTTCTACCATATTTGTAACAAGAAGTTGGCTTTACAGCTTTAGCTATATGGAATATACAGGAGACTAGATAATGATCTGAGATATCATCGCTCTGCTGTAAAATTTCAACGCCACTGACATCAATTCCATGTGACAGTATTAAATCTAGAGTATGATTTCGACAATGAGTAGGGCCTGACACGTGTTGTTTAACACCAATAGAGTTTAGAATGTCTATAAATGCTGATCCCAACAAATCTCTTTCATTATCAACATGGATATTAAAATCACCAACGATTAGGACTTTATCTGCAGTCAGTACTAACTCCGATAGAAGATCAGAAAATTCTTTAATAAAGTCTGTATGGTGCCCTGGTGGCCTGTATACAGTAGCCAGTACAAACATCACAGGATTTATCATTAACACTTATTTCTTTGGATAACGTTATATGAAGCACCATTACTTGAACGAATTATACTTGAAACCTGACCTCTGAGAGATACTGAAAATATTTCTATAAATTGTAGCAACACCCCCTTTACCTTTTGGACGCGGTTCATGTTTGTAACAGTAATCTTGGGGTGTAGACTCGTTTAAAGTAATGTAATCATCTTGTTTTAGCCAGGTTTCTGTCAAACAAAGCACATCTAGTTTATGGTCAGTGAACATATCATTTACAAAAGTGCTTTTGAAGAAAGGGATCTAATATTCAATAAGCCAAGCTTTATCATGTGTTTATCTGTATTATATCGGTTTTTTATTTGTTGAACATCAATTAAATTGTTACTATTACTTTGGTTTGGATGTTTTCTGTATTTTCTAGTTCGGGGAACAGACACAGTCTCTATAGCGTGATATCTAGATGAAAAGATTCTATGTGCTGAGAGTTAACTGCCTTTGGTGACATGAGGCGGCTAGCAGGCGATCGGTTTAGCCAGTCTGTCTGCTTCCTGACCTGGGCTCCAGTTAGTCAAGTACAAACTCTAAGACTATGTGCCATATTTCTAGAGAGAAGAGCGGCACCACCCCAGGAGGGATGAACACCATCTCTTTTCAACAGGTCAGGTCTGCCCCAAAAATTCTTCCAATTGTCTATAAAGCCTATGTTATTTTGCGGGCACCACTTAGACATCCAGCCATTAAGTGACGACAGTCTGCTATGAATCTCATCACCACGGTAAGCAGGAGCGGACCAGAGCATATTACAGTGTCTGACATCGTACTTGCAAGTTCACACACCTCTTTAACATTATTTTTGGTGATCTCCGACTGGCGAAGTCGAACATCATTAGCGCCGACGTGGATAACAATCTTACTGAATTTACGTTTAGCATTAGTCAGCACTTTTAAATTTGCCAAGATGTCAGGCGCTCTGGCTCCTGGTAAACAATGGACTATGGTGGCTGGTGTCTCTATTTTCACGTTCCGTACAATAGAATCGCCAATAACTAGAGCACTTTCATCAGGTTTCTCAGTGGGTGCTTCACTGAGTGGGGAGAACCTGTTTGATGTTCTGATCGGAACGGAAGAGTGGTGTTTTGACCGCGACTATGCCGCCTCACTGTCACCCAGTTGCCCTGCTGCACGGGCTCAACGAAACCGAACAATGTACAGGACTCCCTGAGCTAGTCGCATCCAAAGCAGTATCTACAGCCCTCACATTCTTACTGTCCTCAACTAAAGTTTGGATGCGTGTCTCTAGTTCTAAAACCTTCTCTGTCAGCCTAACTATTTCCCTGCATTTATCACATGTGAATCCTCGCTGCTGACAGAGACAGATAAACTATACATGTGGCAGACAGTGCAAACAACAATAGCAGGAGAAGAAGCCATTACTCACCTTGATTGATGAATGATACCAACTTAACTTACCACTTACCACTGTTGTTTGATGAGCTCGTGAAAAACGGAGCGAGGAAAAAATAAAATAATAATAGGCGCGAATAGAAATGCAAATGGAACCGCAAGTGACAAGCTAACGGGCTAACAAGCTGCACTCGCGGTTTTTAAAGGCGAACGATCAAATTAGTTAGATTAGTTTGAAAGATAACACCAGAAATATGGTGAGAATTAAGTTATATTTTATCACTTTAGACAAAAGGGATTGAAAGTAAGGTAGAGATTCAATAAAAGCGAAGGTACACGGAGCTACAAACACAAACCTCACAGCAACACAACAGGAAGTGGCACAGCTGGCGAAATGGTGTGGCACTAACAACCTGTCCCTCAATGTGAGTAAGACAAAGGAGGTTGTGATGGACTTCAGAAGGAACTCCGGTGATCACCCCCCACTGACCATCGACAGCTCGCCTGTGGAGAGAGTCAGTAGCACTAAATTCCTGGGGTTGCACATCACAGAGGATCTCACCTGGACCACCAACACCATGTTACTCTCCAAGAAGGCACAACAGCGCCTACACTTCCTCCGCCGGCTGAAAAGAGCAATTCTCCCTCCACCCATCCTCACCACTTTCTACAGGGGCACCATTGAGAGTGTGCTGACCAGCTGCATCACTGTCTGGTACGGAAACTGTACCGCAGCAGTCCGCAAGACCCTCCAGCGGACAGTGAACACAGCTGCAAAGATCATCAGTGCCCCTCTCCCCTCCATCCTGGTCATTTTGCTTACACGATGCTCCACAACGTGATCTCACAGAATTCCGTGTAATGTTCACGGACTTTAACCTCCGAATCTGTGGTGGCATCACGGAATTGCCGAAAATTCCGTGATGGACTCACAGAAGTGATACCAATGTAAGTCAGTGACAGGCATCAGCCGTGCTCCACGCACGGAAACCCTTAGCATCAATATGACGACGCGATACTGGGAAATTTATCGTCATCATTATTGTTCAGAACTGGGTAGGTTTAGGGTACGGGTGGGGTCAGGTACTCCAGTGAAAGTATAACTGCATCGGAGTCACTCTTTTTGTTGAACCAGTGAATCCGTGCATTGACCACGGCTGATGCCTCCTGTGAGTCCATCACGGAATTTTCGGCGATTCCGTGATGCCACCACAGATTCGGAGGTTAATTAAGTCTGTGAACATTACACAGAATTCTGTGAGATCAGGTTGTGCTCCAGCAAAGCCAACAGTATCGTGAAGGACTCCACACACCCCTCCCACAGTCTCTTCCAGCTCCTACCATCAGGAAGACGGTACCACAGCATCAGAGCCCGCTCTGTCAGACTGCTCAACAGCTTTTTCCCCCAGGCTGTGAGAGCCCTGAACTCAAATCACCCCGCCCCTCTCTGAACCCCCATACAAACCCCCTACCTCCTGAAACATGGACCATCTGAAACTTATGGAACTTTTTATTTTTTTTTTGTGCAATTGAAGTGTGCTACACACAGGTGAGTGGGCCTGTACAAACCACCTGTAGTAGCACACTCTCCTCCTCTATGCGCACTAGTCACTTTTCACACACACTGCTGTGTGTACACAAATCCCACAAAAAGACTCAGTAATATACGTATGTTTACATGCTCATGCACTACAAATCATCCTGCACTGTTCCCCAGCCAGCTGCTGACTCACAATGTTTCTCTTCGCACATGTACAGTATTTATCTGAAGCACTCGTATAGTTTGTATAGTTTGTATTTTTTAGTTTATGTATAGGTAAAAAAAAAAATTATATATAGTATATTTATAGTCAAAATCTATCAGTAGGATAGTTGTGTATAGGTTTATATTGCTGTATGCCTGTATTTATGTAGCACCGCGGTCCTGTGAGGCACGACATTTCGTTCCACTGTATGCCCCCGCATGTAGCGGAATGACAATAAAGCTCAACTTGACTTGACTTGACTTGGCACTTTTAGAAGACTGAGAGCAAATCATTACCGACAGAAATACAAAAACAAACTATCAAATTACTAATTCAGCGAATCAACCACTGACTGTAAAGTGGCTTGTAATGCATCTACCTGTTAATGCAACGAGCTTCGGGAAGCATTGCCTCTACTCTCCAGAGAACGGGCACAGATTGTGAGTGATGCTGCGGAGCTGGATTCAGAGGGTCTTTAGCGGAGCGGGAACAGAATGCTTTGAGCTGGGGTGATGGGGGAATGGTGACTAGAGAGGGGCACCTCAGCCGATGAGGGCCACCCCCCTGTGCACCGGCCTGACTGGGGATACAGTACCAAATTGAATTATTACTAGAGACTAATTCTAAATGAACTAATTCTTTGAAATCCAAAACTTCCAATCGACCCTCAGAACACCTGTTAGACAAAACAGATTTCCGAATTTTATGGGATTTATTCTTCTAAATAAAATTCAGTAACATTTTATTTATATCATCAGCAATTTAGTCACTAACAAATAAAGATAAAGCAGAGTAAACACAACGGGACAACCCCTCTGCTTTAGATATAAGAACTCTGCCATAGATGGATAGATCTCGTTCAAGCCAAGAATTAAAGATTATTCTAGTTTTCTTTATTTTAGAAGAAAAATTGAGATGTTGACGAGTCAATCTATCTTTAGTAACAATCCCCAGGTACTTCACACAGTCTTTAACAGGTATATGTATTGATGCTTGTTGGGTATCATAGAGACAAAATAGTTCACACTTTGATAAATTTAAATATAAGCCTGATGCTTCAGAGAAAGATTGAATAATATAAATACTTAAAGGAATTTGACTTTGATCTTTAAGAAATAAGGTAGTATCGTCAGCAAGTTGAGATATTTTAAATTCTTTACCAAATACAGAAATACCTTTCAAAGTGGGATTTTGTAAAATATTAAGTGATAATTCAACAGCCAAAAGAAAAAGAAACCTTGACGCACTCCTCTGTCACAATTAAAACCTTTAGTAGTTTGCAAGCGAACCAAAACTGAAGAGTTAATATCATTATAAAGCATTCTCACCATCTTAATACATGTATTTCTGAAACCAGAATCACTAAGAGATTTAAACAAAAACTGGTGCCCAAATGAATCAAATGCTTTATAAAAATCCAAAAACATTATAACAGAATCTGAATCAATATTCTCTGAATAGTCAATGAGATCAAGTACAAGTCTTATATTGGATCTAATGTGTCTGTTCTTCATAAACCCATTTTGTGTTTCGCCAATTATACTATTAAAACCAGATTTTAAATGAGTTGCAAATATTAAAGCAAGTCATTTATAATCAACATTTAACAATGATATTGGTCTCCAGTTTTCAATTAAAAGTGGGTCTTTATCTGATTTGGGGATCAAAGAAATCAGTCCCTGCTTCATTATTGGCGTCATCTCTGCTTTGTGAATACATTCTTTAAACAAACAATATAAAGGCTGCTTTAAGAGTCCCAAAAATATAAATAAAATTCAACAGACAAGCCATCAGTACCTGGAGATTTAACCCCTTTTCATAGATTTCAGTGCCTCTTCCATTTTCACCGATATTTTCCAGAGTTGTTCAGTATAATGAGTCCAGAATAAATGAAAAACAGTTTAGGTATGAAATTGACAAAATGAACATTTAGTATCAATGTTAGCCTTATATTTCTCCATAAAATGTTTAACAGGGTAAAATTTATTAATTAATTTAAAAGATACTTCTTTTACTTTATTAGTGAGGAAGTATTTCTGTTGCAAAGACCATATTTTTTTCCAATTAAAAATTCTAAATAAACTATTCCAGTAAGAGATTACAGGCGACAAAGTAGTAACTTTTTCAATAAAAAGAGATCTAATTTTATAATTTCTATCTTTTTTAGTAGAAAAACATATTTTACCTGTAGTGGTATCTATTGGTTCAGGAAAAGAAGCTTTTTTAAGTGGGGAGTAATTGCTATTTTTGAAGAGCATACAAATTCCTGATGATATTGCTCCCATAACAATGGTGAATTCCTTTGGACTAACTGGTGTGTTATATTCTGAAATAAATTCTATAAAAGTCATTAACAAACCTATATAAGGTTAAATAAGGTTAAATAAGGCAAGGCAAGTTTATTTATATAGCACATTTCATACACAGTGGTAATTCAAAGTGCTTTACATAAAAGGAAGTGGAATAGTCATTAAAAATAATAATAATAATAATAACAAGAAATTTAAAAAAATAATAATAATCACAACAATAAAAACAAAGTGATTTAAAAATTTATTTAAAAAGAATTTAAAACATTTAAGAATAGAAAGTGATTATACATAGTGCAATCAGTTCGGACATAGCACAGTGCTCATTCAACAAATGCACAGCTAAACAGATGAGTTTTGAGTCTGGATTTAAAAGTGGCTAATGTTTTAGCACATCTGATCTCTTCTGGAAGCTGGTTCCAGCTGCGGGTGGCATAATAGCTAAAAGCAGACTACCCTTGTTTTGTGTAAACCCTTGGTATTTCTAACTGACTCGATCCTAATGATCTGAGTGGTCTGTTAGGTTTATATTCAGTGAGCATATTTGCAATGTATTTAGGTCCTAGGCCATTTAGAGATTTATAAACGAGTAAAAGTACTTTAAAATCAATCCTAAATGTAACTGGAAGCCAGTGTAAGGATCTGAGGACTGGTGTGATATGCTCAGATTTTCTGGTTCTAGTCAGAATCCTGGCAGCATCGTTCTGGATGAGCTGCAGCTGTCTGATGGTCTTCTTTGGAAGGAGACCATTACAATAATCCACCCTGCTGGTGATAAAGGCATGAACAAGTTTCTCCAAGTCTTGACTGGAAACAAAACATCTAATTCTTGCAATGTTTTTGAGATGATAGTATGCCGATTTAGTTACTGCTTTGACATGACTACTAAAACGGAGGTCTGTCTCCAGAAACACCCCAAGATTTTTGACTTGATTTTTAGTTGTTTGACCCCTAGAGTCAAGGTATGCATTCACCTTGATAACTTCATCTTTGTTTCCAAATGCAATGACTTCAGTTTTCTCCTTATTTAACTGAAGAAAGTTCTGGCACATCCAACAGTTTATTTCATCAATGCATTGGCAGAGGGAGTCAATGGGGCTGTAGTCATTTGGAGATAAGGCTAGGTAAATCTGCGTATCATCAGCATAGCTGTGATAGGCAATTTGGTTCTTTCTCATTATTTGACTTAGTGGGAGCATATACAGGCTAAACAAGAGCGGTGCAAGAATTGAGCCTTGTGGGACTCCGCATGTCATGGACGTCCACTTAGACTTATGCTCTCCTATACTCACATAATAACCTCTCCCTTCTAAGTATGACCTGAACCATTTGAGTACCATCCCAGAAAGCCCGATCCAGTTTTCCAGTCTCTCTAGAAGTATGTTATGATCAACAGTGTCAAACGCAGCACTAAGATCTAGTAGTACCAGAACTGATATTTTGCCTGAATCAGAGTTGAAGCGAATATCATTTATTATCTTAATAAGCGCGGTCTCTGTGCTATGATGTGCTCGGAAACCAGATTGAAAATTGTCCAGGTATCCATTTAAGTTTAAAACTACCTTTTCAATAATCTTACCTATGAAAGGAAGATTTGATATTGGTCTATAGTTGTTCAACATGGTGTTATCGAGATTGTGCTTTTTCAGAAGGGGCTTAACAACTGCAGTTTTCAGGGAGTTTGGAAAAGTCCCAGAAAGAAGTGAAGCGTTCACCACTTCTAAGAGATCTGCTTCTAAACAGTTAAGCACACTTTTGAAAAAAGATGTGGGAAGTGTGTCAAGATAGCATGTTGATGATTTAAGGTGTTGTACTATTTCTTTCAAAATTTTGCAATCAATTGCTTCAAAAACAGACATAGTTACTTCTTTTTGAAATTGCGGTCGAATCTGTGTGACCTCTGCAAAAGTAGATATGCCAATCTCCTTTCTGATATTATTGATCTTCTCAGAAAAGAAGGAAGCAAACTCATTGCATTTACTGTCGGAGAGCATTTCACTGGGAATCTGACTCAGGGGGTTTGTCAGTCTCTCCACAGTAGCAAAAAGAGTGCGAGTGTTGTTTAAGTTACTGTTTATAAGGTTTGAGAAGAAGGTCTGTCTAGCTGTGGCTGGTTCCACATTGAAAGCATGAAGGCTGTCTTTATAGATGCTATAGTGAATTTCAGGTTTTGTCTTCTGCCACATCCGCTCAGCTTTTCTGCATTGTCTTTTCATACTCTAAACTGCTGTTGATTTTCTCCATGGTGATTTTTGTCTGCCATTCTTCTTGCAGACCCTTGTCGGAGCAATATCATCAATAACATTCTTAACTTTTGAGTTAAAAGAATCCAGGAGAAGATCAACAGAGTCTGCAGAAATGCTTGGTGTTAAAGATATAGCCTTCATAAATAGCGCACTAGTGTTCTCATTAATGCATCTCTTTCTGACAGAGACAGATCTAGATTCAGTGGTAAAAGAGATCAATATATCAAAGAAAATACAGAAGTGATCAGATAGTGCTACATCCTTAATAACAATGGATGAAATGTTTAGACCTCTACTGATGAGTAAATCTAGAGTGTGTCCAGCGGCCTGGTCGAAGGTTTAATGCATGTTCGGTCTTTTACTTGCGCTTCTGAATTTATCAGGATTTAGTTTTAATTTTGACCTAGCTCCAATTCTGATCTGATTCCAATTCCAAGTGATCATTAAATTTAGACTAATTAAAAATTGATCACAAATATCGCTTATATATTAATTTAGATATTTGATTATTCTCAACATACCATATTTTCAATTATCCGTTCACTGGGGACCTAATGTCTCTTTTGAGCCTATAGCGTCGGCCGAAGCGCCGGTCTCACGATCACAAACTCGCCAGTCCGATGCAGTCAGAGGATGCAGGTAGACTAATATATATAAATATAACACAATATAATATAACATATAAACTAATATAACAATTTATTATTAGTCATGTAAACGTGTCGTGCCAATTACATAAAACAATAAGCCAATTCAAAAATAAGAAAATACATAATATCAGTTGTTCAAAAATGAATCTAAGAGTAAAATGTTTACCTGGCTTCAAGAAGAAGATACATAGTATGGAACATATTAAATACCCTCCACACTACGGGTTGATCTGACTACAAATCGCCCCGACTTATTTGCAACTTTCCCTTAAATACTACCAGAACAAAAGGCCCATAAACATTTATTCTCTGCCCCAAAACAGATTAGATCTATGGGGGATGAGAAACCTCTCTAGGAGCTGTTCTCGTGCCCCAAATGGTCACACCTGTAGAGCAATGTTTATCAGGTTTTGAAAGGAGACCGCCCCCACAACAGAGGTACAGAATTCACTTAAGTTTCCAATATTTTCCATCATATAAGTGACTGCTGTGAAATTGAGACCAGTTTACCCATCGCACCGAGACCTTTAAAATGATACCTAACATGAAAGGGAAAAACAACAGGTTCACAAGATACATGATATGTGGTATTTGCATATTCTTAATGAACTTTGAGTGAGCCCTTTTGGGGAGAAAGAGGGAGATGCAGAAATGGCAGGGTGAAGAAGGGGGTCGTAAATGATCAAAGAAGATAAGTTTGGTTAGGGTGGTGTTGTCTGTTCTCTTTGGAGATCTTTTGTTGTCTTTGGAGATCTCTTCTCCAGGTTAGTTTCATGGCTTTATTGCATGGTATCTGTGAGTTCCTGAGTTAATTTCATAAAGGAAATAATTTCACTCCCTACAGTCCATCCCTTGGTGCCTTGGGGCAAACGTTGAGTGGTACCTAAGGGACCATAATCAGATGATTTCCGCATGATGTTCATTATAAGTCTTTGCAGAGCGGGCAGCACTAGTTGTTGCATACAGGAGCAGAGTGGTCACCTGAAATGACAACATTAAGACAGGCTGAGGAAAGCACTGCAAAATACACATCAATGACACGCCCAGTCCCTTGAGCGTAAGCATTCTGTATTGCTGCAGTCTTTTGGTCAGGTGTGTTTCCACCTGCACTGGCTGTGATGGTAGTCAGTCTGTAGGATTACTTCTTGTATCAGGTCCGTTGAGTTGATCAAGCAAGTTGAAAGTGTCCTTCTATTCTGGGGAAACATCCAGTGCTTTCCTCCCCAAGATGTTTATCTGACCCACTGAGAAGCCTTCAGTCACCTTCAGGTAGAAGGTGTGATTTGCCGGATTTGTCAGATCTCCATAGGTGAAGGAATCATTTCACTGATGATGCTCCAATACATGCGAGACATCTAAATAACTTCTGAATGACCATGCAATAACTAAACACTCATGACTTTGGTGATGTTGTGGGATGAAAAGAGGGTTATAAGATAAACAAAAATACACAAAATAACAATCATGTCAAAAGTGCGAGTGGTAAATAAGGTCTCCATTTTTCAGAGTCAAATATTTAGTGGACGGGTCTCATTCGGTTGCCAGATTGTTTATTACCACTAAATAATGTAATCTGGATTTTCTTGGTCTGGGTGAATAAAAGGGAAGTAGCAAAATCAGTATAACCAGTATATTTACCAGTGGTATGCATAATTAAAATATGTCACATAATTAAACATAAAAATATACAATTTCATAATTACCATCATAAAATTGTCTATATTGTTTTAATTGCGAAGCATTAATGCAGACCTAAGGTTTTAATTAGGTCAATCAGAGAATGTGATTAACAGAAAGATTTAAAATCTGTAGTTCAACTTTTTCAATCATTCTCTGTGCATTTGATGTACAGGCTAAGTCACACTTGATAATGTAAGTTTGAGTGTCCATATCAGATCTCATTTATTTGGATAAATTTGCATTGCCATTAGACATATGCTGCAAACTAGTGGGCCCCCTAGTTCACAACAATGCCAATGATTGGACATGATAAATATTTTGTCCTAAGAGACCAGTTGTATTGCTGAATAGGTCTCATCTTAGAATTTATAAATAGAATTTGAATCAATTTATGTGTGACTGTAGCCATGCAAATCCTATACACATTACAGTGTTTACATACAGTACGTTCATAAGACCATACAATGTGCACAAGGTTTTAAAATTGCGAAAATGTTTGCCATCATTGAAATGAAATTATAAAAATAATTTCCTTTGACCTATATGTAGGAAGTCAATAATGATTGATAGTTTTGAATGACGTGAGTAATTTAGACCTGGATGTCCTTATGTTCAATACCAGGTAAGTATATTGTGCAGTTGCAATAATGAAAATGTGTTCTGTATGCTGGTGTGCATGTTTGTGTGTAGGAGATGGGTGATGTCTAGCCTGCCATAATCTGTGTTGTATAATTTTTGTTCCGGCACTACACCGGGAGGTCATGTAACTATTTATGTATTGCTATGAGATGTGAATGACCCCTTGAAGTATTTACACCCCCGTCTCCTTGTTGTGTGCGTGCAAGTTGTTGTAAGTGGGACCAGGCACCCTTGTGGAATTTGTCCCTCAGAGATGGCAGCAGTCAGTCTGAAAGGGAAACAGACAGAGAGAAAAACAGCCTAATATTGCGCCTTTCCACAATTTGCTTGAAGACTGGTGGATCTTAATTTTCCTGTAATGGCCACAGCCATACAGCTGTTGCAGATGGTTGTGGTCCAAGATTGCATATCATCAGGAGCAAATTTGTTTTAGTTTACAAAGGCATATATCATTATCATGATCATGTTTTGCAAACAAAAGTCCAAAATAAACAGTGTTAATGGTCAGATCTAGAAGCTAGTGTTTCAGCACAGTCTAAGCATGTTGCACCTTAAGCGGCTGCTACAGCTGAGTTTACACAGTCTGCTGTGTTACAGGCATCATGACACCCAGATCTGCTGGGAAATTTAACTTTTAAATGCTACTGTTTACATTAGTCAGATCTGTGTTCAGGGCATTAGCTTGTCAGGTTTGGTGCTGCAATGTTAGCTTAGCAATTAATATTTTCTTATTCTCTTCATAAATTTGACCATTTCCATCTCTGCAGTCTGTGAAGACTTGTGAATTTCTGCCTGATTTTAACATTACACACAACTTTAATCACATATCCAGTAAAAATGAGTCCTCTGATCAGATTCCATATATGCGTTGTCCTTCCCAGAGAGGAATGGTTTAGTTTGCTAACACTTGCACCACTGTGTTTGTGGTTTTGTTGCAAGGGAAAAGACAAAACTTATACCTTCCCTTGTTACTGGGTTGCAAATCAATGAAATCAAATTTAAAACATCTTATGGCCTTGGATGGATTTGGCCTATTCAAGATATTGTAATCAGATTAGCAAATTCTGGACATGTTATTTTTTCTCCTTGAAGATTCTTACACAAATAGAAGATAAAGAAGCTCTTTCTCATTAGTTTGATCATTATTCCTTTCATTTTCCTTTCTAACAATTCTTGCTTCTCACCACCTTCTGTGTTTCTCTTTCCAATCTTCCAACACTAATAGTGTTCCCAACTTCTTTCTTCGTACACATTCCCTCTTTCTACATTCTGATCATTTCTCTTATTCTTCTACAACTTTCTTTCCTCTTCTAAATCAATGTCGAATCATCATGAGATTAAGGCCATGCCTGGCCATTGTAATATAATATATTATAAGGTTGTTATAATATGAATTATATTACATTAAAAATAATATAAATTAAAATACGTTTATTACTGGTCTCTGGAGGGCTTTCTGAGCAACTTGTTTAGAATGACTAGTTATCATCTTACTGATCTCTTGGAAGACGCACCTTTGATTTGGCTCTGTGGCTACAGCAGTCCTAGCATGTGCATCGTGTGCACAGCAGCAGGCCAAACTGGAAGCCAGTTATAGGTTTTGCTGCTGTAAACATTCAGTGAACTGCAAGCACATACTGAAAACATGGGTCAAATCATTGCTCAATCTGAAGATTTCTGTGACTACAATCATGGGATTGGACACAATTTTCTTATGATTATGAGCTAAGACGTCACTAACTTGATTCTTTTGAGAATCTCTTTGAGTATAAGAAAGTTTGGGGGTTGGGCAAACCCAGAGCAAATGCAAATGCAAAGTACACATGTTGCTTTAGATTTATGGCCTCTTCGTGTTTGTCTGTCTGCTTAAAGACAAAGACTAAGAATCAAACAAATGTGTAGTGATTTTTGTCAAATCTAAAATAAAACCAATCTATAGGCTGTATTTGTTAAGAATGAGCTTTGAACAATGTTGTTGAGCCAAATATTGTGATCTCAGAGATTTTCAATATATTTAGTTTGATTAATTTGACTGTTTAACTAATTCTCCCACAGGAAAAGTAGTGCATGTCTTCTGAGGTTTAACCCTCAGGCCTGGCTACAAGCCTCATCAAAATTGTCATTATGTGCATTTCATTAGATTTTGAATTTCTAATGTCTCTTCATTTTACAGTGACCGAGACCTCTGCATGGAAGCAGCAGTTCTCTCGGACTGAGACATATTGTTTGCCAGATTAGAGTTTCTTTTAAAGTTCTCAAATTTTTAATTTCATTGCTCTGTCTTGCCCAACTTCACTTTCACATACAAAAGATTCCAATGATAAATTAATTATCTTTTTAGTTCATCTAATCACAATTTCTCTTAAATTCTTTGCACATAAATGTTTGCTTTTCAAATGTGGCAAAATTATATTGTAAGGCCAATAGACAATAGTGACAGGAAATTATTCATCTCAGAATTTAGGTTGCAATTTACAGCCCTCTGTTGAGCACCAGAATAAAATTTGTATGATGTTATTCCAATTTTAATTTTGGTTCAAGAGACTTCATTCCTCATCTACTCTGCCACTATCATGTCCCTGTCAGTTCATGTGGTTTTGTCTAATTCTTATTCCCACCGGGAATAAGTGTCTATATGGGGTGCGTTTAAACTTTCCCTCAATAATTCTAAAAAGGTAAATAAGAAGTGACTTACCGCAGCAGCTGGAGAAAAGCAAGGGGAAGCTCAAACCTCTTTCCGGAGCTTTTTTAGACATTGCGCTGAAAAGACCCTCGCCAATATGAAACGGGAGATCACGTCGGGGTCACCAACTGTAAGGATCCACCCGCTAGCCCAAACAACGGAATCCAGCGGCCTAGTCGAAGGTTTAATGCATGTTCGGTCTTTTACTTGCGCTTCTGAATTTATCAGGATTTAGTTTAAATTTTGTCCTAGCTCCAATTCTGATCTGACTCCAGTTCCAAGTGATCATTAAATTTAGACTAATTAAAAACTGATCACAAATATCGCTTGTATATTAATTCAGATATTTGATTATCCTCGACATCCCATACTTTCAATTATCCGTTCACTGGGGACCTAATGTCTCTTTTGAGCCTATAGCGTCGGCCGAAGCGCCGGTCTCACGATCACAAACTCGCCAGTCCGATGTTAGTCAGAGGATGCAGGTAGACTAATACCTAGTTGTCTGCCGCCAACTGCTTGCTTATGACAAAAAGCGTAGTTTATTTAGTCTTTTCCCGTACAACTTGCTAGCACCAGTGATAGACAGAAATCTGAGGTCTCCGATGACGTGCCTACTGCTCCATTCATTCATGAGCCTTCAGTTTGATCTATCCTGGCCGTAGATTTGCGGTAACAAAAGCCTCCTCACAGTCTAATAGTCATAATGATTTCAGGACAGTTCAGAATAAATCAAATATAACAATTTATTATTAGTCATGTAAACGTGTCGTGCCAATTACATAAAACAATAAGCCAATTAAAAAATAAGAAAATAGATAATATCAGTTGTTCAAAAATGAATCTAAGAGTAAAATGTTTACCTGGCTTCAAGAAGAAGATACATAGTATGGAACATATTAAATACCCTCCACACTACGGGCTGATCTGACTACAAATCGCCCCGACTTATTTGCAACTTTCCCTTAAATACCACCAGAAGAAAAGGCCCATAAACATTTATTCTCTGCCCCAAAACAGATTAGATTTGTGTATGGGGGATGAGAAACCTCTCTAGGAGCTGTTCTCGTGCCCCAAATGGTCACACCTGTAGAGTAATGTTTATCAGGTTTTGAAAGGAGACCGCCCCCACATCAGAGGTACAGAATTCACTTAAGTTTCCAATATTTTCCATCATATAAGTGACTGCTGTGAAATTGAGACCAGTTTACCCATCGCACCGAGACCTTTAAAATGATACCTAACATGAAAGGGAAAAACAACAGGTTCACAAGATACATGATATGTGGTATTTGCATATTCTTAATGAACTTTGAGTGAGCCCTTTTGGGGAGAAAGAGGGAGATGCAGAGATGGCAGGGTGAAGAAGGGGGTCGTATATGATCAAAGAAGATAAGTTTGGTTAGGGTGGTGTTGTCTGTTCTCTTTGGAGATCTTTTGTTGTCTTTGGAGATCTCTTCTCCAGGTTAGTTTCATGGCTTTATTGCATGGTATCTGTGAGTTCCTGAGTTAATTTTATAAAGGAAATAATTTCACTCCCTACAACAGCTATATTTTGTATAAAAAGTAATATTGATAATGGTCTAACATTAAATACTATAATATATTTTAATTATTTTACTAGTGCTTAATTCAGGTACATTAATAGTTATCAGATAAGTCATATTTTTAAACTGTATTTTCATTGTTGAAGTTTAAAAGTCTGGGTGTGCAACAATGAGAAAACAGTGATTTTGACACCTATAAGGAGGTTGAAAAGTATGAAAAAATCATAATAGAAAGGTAGTAAAAAGTTAAGGTGGTTTTATTGTTAGTTTGACAAAGAAAGAGGAATTTGTCCAAAATTATATGTATTTTTAAAAATATGACCAAAGAACATAAAAGTGCCCATATTCTAAGAATCACCCTTATATTACATTATTTACACATTATTCAAAAATGCCGCCAGAAGAAGCCTTACGTCAGCCTTGGTTGTGAAATGCTATTGGCTCTTGTGTGTCTCGTGACCGGTTGTGTCATGCTGCGGGACGGGAGTATGCTTTTGAATGAGATGTGAGCGTGTTAATGGAGCGGGGTCATTTTTAGCGATTAAAGCCTTGTTTTACTCTCTTTTTCGCATAAAGACTTTGTATGGCTTCAGAAGACTTGGAATGCAACACGACTTGTTTGTAATGCTTCTTTATTGCTTGTTTATGGTCAGTTTTTGCAATAAATACCTGTGACTGCACTTATATTTGCCTGTTGCATGTTTTATATTGTTCAGAAGTGGGTAGGTTTAGGGGAGGGGTGGGGTTAGGTGCTCCAATGAAAGTATAAATTTATATTTATATAAAATTATTTCTATTTTTTTTTAATAAATGCACACAAACCATTAAACTAAGACAAACAACTGAAAACAACCGAGGACACTACAAATCAAAAAAATTACGCCAACTGGTCCTGACCAAGCTTCAATGTGTGACGAGTTGGGAGTGAGAGAGAGAGGGACTCTACAGGAGCAGGAATGGTGTATAGACTCAAAGACACACCTGTTTTACACACGTGACTCAAACACAGAACCAGGAATCATGTGAGTTCAGGGAAAGAGAAACTGAAGTGTAGTTGAGCTGTTGTGTGTTTGTGTCTCTGTATTCATGCAGTAAAATGGCAGAAGCCAAATTTTCTCAGGATGAGTTCTTGTGTTTAGTGTGTCTGGATCTCCTGAAGGATCCAGTGGCCATTCCCTGTGGACACAGTTACTGTAAGAGCTGTATTACAGGCTGCTGGGATCAGGAGGATCAGATGAGAGTCTACAGCTGCCCTCAGTGCAGACAGACCTTCAGTCCAAGACCTGCTTTAGCTAGAAACACCATGCTGGCTGAAGTGGTGGAGAAACTGAAGAAGACCAAACTCTCTGCTGACTGTGACGCTGGAGCTGGAGATGTGCAGTGTGACGTCTGTACTGGAAGAAAATACAAAGCCGTCAAGTCCTGTCTGGTGTGTCTGAACTCTTACTGTCAGAATCACCTCAAACAACATGAGAGTTTCTTTAAAGGAAAGAGAGACAGTTTGGCTGAAGCCACTGGACGACTGCAGGAGATGATCTGCCAGAAACATGAGAAGCTCCTCGAGGTTTTCTGTCGCACTGACCAGAAATGTATATGTGTGCTGTGTACGATTATTGAACATAAAAACCACGACATTGTACCAGCTGCAGACCAGAGGACAGAGAAACAGGTATTTACAACCTACAGCCATTAGTTATCAGCTGCACTTTTACTGGATTCATCTGTTCACATGATGATTTAGTGCCAGTAGTTTTCTGTGAGATTCACTATCATCTGTTTGTCCTGCAGAAGCAGCTGAAGGAGACGCAGAAGACGCTCCAGCAGAGAATCCAGCAGAGAGAGAAAGATCTTCAGCAGCTGAGAGAGGCTGTGGAGTCTCAGAAGGTGAGTCTGGAGAAGAAGAGAAGTTTGTCTCAGTCTCAGTTCAGACTCACTGAAGCCTGAATCACTGTGTGTCCTAACAGCGCTCTGCACAGACAGCAGTGGAGGACAGTGAGAGGATCTTTACTGAGCTCATCCGCTCCATTGAGAGACACCGCTCTGAGCTGATACGGCTGATCAGAGATCAGGAAAAGCAAGCAGTGAGTCTAGCTGAAGGACGACTGGAGCGACTGGAGCAGGAGATCAATGATCTGAGGAGGAGAGACGCTGAGCTGGAGCAGCTTTCACACACACAGGATCACATCCAGTTCCTGCAGGTAACACAGATCTAGAAGAACAGGATCATAGTAGACTCGAGCAGATCCTGCTGTGACACGAGACTCACAGAGAAACACTTCATGGTGAACTCGATGAACTCGATAGTGTTTACACGGCTTTTTCCGCATCTTGTCAGTTATTGAAAAAAAATGTTACTGCTTAGGTCTTTAGCCGTTTTAAGAATAATACCGTCTCCTCATCACTGCAGTTTACATGCTTTCTGTCTTTTGACATTTCTTACTTTTCTCTCACCGGCTGCTGTTTACACGACACGTGTTTCCTGTTACTGACGTGACATGAGCCCCGCTGCTTAGTTTCTGATTGGCTGTGGGGCAAATGCGGCGCGCTGCTCCGGAGCAGGGTTTCCTAACCCCGAGTAAAAAGTGGTGCTAACACCGCTTTCAAATTACAGGTGTGAAACGTTTCTTTACCCGGGGTTAAAAGTGGTGTTTTGAACGATGATAACCCGGGGTTAAGCGCAGTGTGAAAAACCCTATTGTTCTTGCTCCGTTCATGCAATAACTGTGTCCTTCTATCAACCGAGTTTTCTCTTTATTTAAACTGCTGAGTGCTCTGGTAATATCTTATGACCCATTTCAGGAGCTGTCAAAATTACAATTTAAAATCAGAGCATAGCTCACTTACATTCACTAAAATATTAAAATGATAATGATACTGATTAAAAACGCAAGGGACAGTCATTTACTGTCAAAGCAAAGCGAGGTTTGAATGCCCCGCCCCCAGCTGAACTGGAGGTTTTGATTGGTTTAGCACCCGAGTCAGACCTGTCTGTTATTGGCTGAAGCGCAGTGCCCGTCAAACGCCAGCTCACCCTGTTTCTCCATCAGCACCTTTGTCTATTTTGTACTTTTGCCGAAAAAAAAATGTAGCAAAGTTGAATACTTTATTTTTTATTCAACTCAAGTAAAAGTAAAAGTACCACAATTTAATTATTCTAAAGTAGAAAAAAAATAAAAAATGTTACGAAAAGTAACAAACGTATTTGTAATTAGTTACTTTACACCTCTGCTTAAGGGTCCTTGTGAAGTTTCAGTGTCTTTAACCGCTCTAAAGTTATAAATAATGTTGAATCTAATCATAGACTTTGAGCTGCTTTTCCTGAGCAAATCTACTCAGCTCTACAATGAGACTCCATTGATGTTCTTGAGCTGTTAGATGGACATTTAGATGTTTTATCATCCAAACTATTTCCTAGAAAGTACACATAGAGTGTAAGTGGCAAATACTAGAATCTGTAGCTCTAATGTGATATAATGAATATGAGAAGAATGAAGCTGATGCTGTGAAAGTGCTGGATTGAGGTGAGTTACTAAAGATCAGTCGAGTCAACAAGAGCTGCACAAATCTGATGTTGGAGCAGGTTATTGGGTGAAGTGTGGAGCTGATGAGTTTTGATTTCTGTTTTCTGTAGAGTTTCCAGTCTCTCTCAGCTCCTCCTGAATCTACAGACGTAAATGATGATCCCTTCATTTCTCTCGTCTCTTTCGATGATCTGAGAGAATCTGTCCATCAGCTGAGATACAAACTGGAGGATTTCTGCAAAGAGCAGCTCAAGAAGATCTCAGACAGAGGTAAAGTCCTGGAGATTCATCTGCTCTCAGAAACCAGTCCATCATCATCTCATATCATGGAGAACATCATATTAGAAATGTGTTAGGAATGGATGCAGGATCGTGAGAATCACACTGTTCATGTCTGTTGATTTCCACAGTCACATTCACCAACATTGTTCTCTGGACCAGGAACCACTTCCTACAATGTAAGTCAGTAAGAAAACAAGCAGAAAAACTCACTGAGTTCATGTTCTTCTGTAGAAGGAGAAAGAAGAGTTTTATAAATGATGTAAATGATAGGGCTGCCCTCGACTAAATATTTTTCTGATCGACTAATAGTTGTTCATTTGAAGTGATTAGTCGACTAATCGCACGTTTATATTAATTAACCATATAATTCATAATAATGAGCCTTTAATTGTCTATAGCCTATCAGCGCTCAAGCGCACACATAAAGCTTGCCACAGAGCACCGCAGAAGTAATGATTATGAATGTTTCAGGGAAAAAAACAGCAAGAAGACTGCTTTAACATCATAATAATTAATTGATAAACGAGTGTTTTCTGTATTTTCGGCTGCAGTGATGAAGTCGACACTGACTCGTCATCTCCGCAGTGGACGTGTTTCATACGGATTACATAATCTGAAAATATTTGTTTTCCATTTTTCGATGTTTGCTGTGTTTGTTATTGTACCGTGGACATCTGACTCCTAAAGTTTCTGATATTCTTCATGTGTGGTGATCAGTTCACAGCAGTGACAGAAATTAATATTTTCCAATAAGTTTAAATTGATTTTTACCTTTTATGGTCATTTTTACCTTTATAAAGTCATTTTTGTCTAAAAGTGTGCATCAGCAATGAGTCAAATTCTTACATTTAATCAGTGAATTAGAATAATAAGACATTTGGGCTGTTGCCAAGCAAATTAAATCAGTATCAACAAAATTCATCTTTGCAATGCAGAGGAAACACAGAAGCTGCATCTGAAGTGGCATTTAGATGTGTTTACATACTGTTTAATGCAGGACATGAATGCATTTAACCTGCAGTTACAAATGCATAAATAATGTTTTGATATATTAAATATAAAACGTTGAAAACTGATATTTGAAATTATAAAAAAATAAAAATAATAAAATAATAAAAGATACTTTAAATGAAATTAAAACCGCCAGCAGGTGGCAGCAAGTCACTGTTAATAAGTGAGTCATTGCGACTGAACCGGATCATTTAAACGGTTGATTCATTCAGGAATGAAACACTGTCATGTTGCTCAGAGACACAAAACAGCGCTGTGGCTGTGTTTGGAATTATTTTTGTTGTTGAAATAGAGCAAAAACAGGCGATATAGTGTGTAAAATGTAAATCTCTTAATATTAACTTCTTGTTTATTGAACTGTTGCAAAAAATCAATATCACATTTGTAATCATGCTGACTTTTGGAGAAGAAAAACAGCACTTTTCGTCTGATATTCACTATATGAAATGATATCAGTATATATATTTTCTGCCCCATATCTTGAATTTTGTGATGATTCTAAATGTTTTTAATAGACTGAATCATGCAGTGAAAGAACACACTTCACGTGTCACTCATCGTTAAAACGAAAATTACGATATTATCGCAGATGATATATATATCGCACACCCCTAGTCCTGACCGATGTGCTGTAATTACCACACAGACCAGCTGTTAATGACCCGTCCGTCACGGACTACTGACTTCACTTTCTGTGGATTTTCTTTTCCTGCAACTAATAAAATTGTGATCACTAAGCCTCTATTAGAGGGCAGCCCTAGTAAATGATGATTAGCACAGATATCTGGTCATCTGTACTGAGACACTGATGATACACTGAACATGAAGACTTCAGCTACATGAAAAGATCAAACAGATTCATAATTCCTGATTCTGATGTGTTTTATCTCCTTCAGATTCCCATCAGTTCACTCTGGATCTGAACACAGTGAATAAACAACTCCGTCTGTCTGAGAACAACAGAATGATTACTTACACTAACACAGATCAACCGTATCCTGATCATCCAGACAGATTCGATGTGTGGTGGCAGGTGTTGTGTAGAGAGAGTGTGTGTGGACGCTGTTACTGGGAGCTGCAGTGGAGTGGAAATAATGTGTGTATATCAGTGTCATATAAGAGCATCAGCAGGAAGGGTAATGCCTGTGGGTTTGGAAATAATAATCAGTCCTGGAGTTTGTACTGCTCTCGCTCCAGATACTCATTCAGACACAATAACATATGGACTGATCTCTCTGTGAAGTCCATCAACAGGAGAATAGGAGTGTTTGTGGATCACGGTGCAGGAACTCTGTCCTTCTACAGCGTCTCTGACACAATGAGCCTCATCCACACAGTCCAGACCACATTCACTCAGCCGCTCTATCCTGGGTTTTGGGTTAATGTCGGATCATCAGTGAAACTGTGTTGATGAATCAGAATAGACTGATGAGAGATTCTACCCATAATGCTTTGAGCTGCATGATGAATCAGTAACAGTGAGATGTTATAGAGTCTCTTCTTTTCTCATTAAGGGCTCGTTCACATATCTCGCTCAAGTTCATTATTTCAAATGTTCTGGTTTCTTCAGGCGATGAACAGAACAGCTGATCATTATAGATTATGATTATTTTTCTTTCTTGTTTTCTCGTGATCTCGACATAACGAAAGTAGTTTTTCTTACAATGATTGTTTGATGTTTATAACACAATGCGTCGTGAGTCTGCTGTTGCTATAGTAACGAGCGCTACTGTGACGCGCATCTGATCGACAGATAAACCGCGCTCTTATACTGTATGTTGTGATATTTCACACACTTTTGCTTCGCAGAGTAATAAACTCTACAATAACCAAATATATGCTAATCAATCACTGCTGATTTGTTTCCAGAGACAGGACGCTAAACGTGTTGTTTGTGTAATTAACATGTTTAAATGATCAGAGCAGGGCAGGGGCTCAAACCAAAAAAGGGGGCACTAAGGCGGCGGGTGCTTGTTAATACAAATTATCCAGTTATTACAAATATACAATTAAAATAGAAGACGACACACTCTGTACTAATTTCAGATATTATTGTAGATGTTTTAATAGAACATCACAATTACACATAATAAAGAATAACTGATTATAACAGAAACTATTTACTGTTTTACATATTGATATTTACCTGTTCCTTTTACAGCAAAACCTTTTTTTATTTGGTACTATGTCCTGAAATATCTTGATAACCTTATCTTTTATGATTCACAATTAAGATAAATTAATTAAATAAATAATAAATTAAGATGATGCCTTATCTTCAATGGAAGTATAAGTATTAGACATGTAATTTAATATTATACAGCATGCATCTATATTATATACTAATAAACAACTCATTTATATTACCTTTTTAATGTATAGGCCTACTATTAATATGGTTTTAATAAAATAATATAAATATGATGTGTTATAGATTATTAGTAACTAAGACAAGTGATTATAATGAGAAATATACTTAATTACAAGAATTAAAGTGTGACAAACTGCTAAATATTCTGATGATTTATCTGCTGACTTGCTGGAGTTTTGAATCCATGTTTGTGATGTTTTACTGCCTTTAGCCCTTCACTCTCTCTCTCTCTCTCTCTCTCTCTCTCAATTCAATTCAATTCAATTCAATTCAAATTAGCTTTATTGGCATGACTGTGTAGCATCACAATGTTGCCAAAGCAATACATATATTATACAGAGAAATAAAATCATGAGGAAACCCATATGTCCATATTATACATGTAGGTAAAAAAAAAAAAAATGAATAATTAAAAAATAAATAAATGATTAAATGAATACAGAGAGCAGTTATAAATGGAAAGGAGGGATCAGCCTTTGTCCCTCATTTGATGGCAGGAGGACACATACTGCGCTGCCAGGTGGATACACTTTTCCTTTTCTCCCAGAATATAACAGAGTTTGTCTAAGTTGCTTTTATGGTTAAATTCAGGTGAAACTAGAGCTATTTGTTTGAAATAGGCATCTCTGATGTGTTTATATTTGCTGCACTCCGTGAGGAAGTGCAGCTCGTCCTCTACGAGTCCCTCAGTGCAGTGAGAACACAGTCGCAGCTCTCTGGCTCTCCAGCTCTGCTTGTGTCGGCCCGTCTCCACACACACACACACACACAAACACACACACACACACACACTCTCTCTCACACACACTCTCTCTCACACACACACACACACACGTCTCCACACACAGACTGTGGTCACTCAGACGATACTTCGTCAGCAGCTTTCTCTGACCATACTCTTTAATACTGCTCAGGTATGGCACTAATTTATAATCAGATTTTATTCTGTGGAAGTAAGTTAATTTCTTTACTTGAGTTACTTTTTGCTGCCAATCATGAATGTATTCTTCCTGGGTTATTTTTTCTGTTTCTTTAATTTTTGAATTCTTTAACTGAATTGTTGAATTGAGTTGATGTTTTTCCACTAAATAATGAAAGGGGTCAGTCTCTGGGTGTTTCTGCCGATAAGTGAAAGCACTGTGGTGGCAGCTATCTGTCGGCGCGTCTGAAAGATGGATCCAGAACTTCGCTGCTCTCTTCTGGATCTCAGAGAGCAGAGGGAATCTGCCCAGTTCTGCCCCGCAGCCGAGATTCGGGGCGATTCTGTGAATTCCCAGGATGCTTTTGCAGAATTCGAGGTGGAAGATTTCAACAGGGTTTTTGTCCCATGATTCATAGTTTAATTTAAATTTGGGGCCCCAGATTTCACAGCCATAGAGGAGAATGGGTTTGATGATGCTATGGAAGATTTTCAGCCACAGTTTAATGGGTGGGTTGAATCTGAACAGGGGTCGTCTTATACTGTAAAAAGCCCTGCGTGCCTTATCCGTCAGATCTTTGATTGCAGTATTGAGCCGTCCAGAGGCTGAGATCGTCAGACCCAAATAATTATAACAGGTGACGTGATTAAGAATTGTTCCACCGATTGTGAACTCATATTTTTGTCAGCAAGACGAGGCTTTTCTGAAAGATCATGATTTTGACTTCTCCATGTTTATCGGTAAGGCCCAATCGTTACTGTACTGTTCCAGAATGGAGAGGCTTTGGTGCAGCCCCTCTTCATGAGGAGACAAGAGCAGAAGATCGTCTGCATACAGGAGGCATTTAATTTCTCTGCCCTCGAGGGTCAGACCAGGACAAGAGGACTTATCAAGTGCTGATGCCAGTTCATTAATATAGATATTAAATAGAGTCGGGCTGAGGCTGCAGCCTTGACGGACTCCTTTCGTCTGACTGAAATAATACGTTCGTTTGTCGTTGATTTTGACACAGCATTTGTTCCCGTTGTATATGTCCTTTATGATGTCATATGTCCTTCCTCCTATTCCACTCTGGATAAGTTTTAGGAAAAGTCCATCGTGCCACACCGAATCGAAGGCTTTTTGGAAATCAATGAAGCAACCAAATATTTTTCCTTGTTTTGTCTGCTGAACATATTTTTGTATGAGTGTGTGGAGTGTGTAAATGTGATCTGATGTTCTTTGTTTAGGCATAAATCCAATTTGACAGTTGTTTATAATTGTGTGTTCTTGAATGAACTGAACTAATCTGTCATTAATAATCGAGCAGAATAGTTTTCCGAGGTTACTGCTGACTGTGATGCCTCTATAATTGTTTGGGTCGTACTTCTCACCTTGTTTAAATATTGGAGTTATTAGATTTTCTTTCCAGATTTCGGGAAAGTGTCCTGATTTTAGTGCGAGATTGAATAATTTCAGAATAGCATCTTTCAGTTTGGAGCTGCTGTGTTTCAGCATCTCGTTAGATATTCCATCCAAGCCACAGGATTTTTTATTTTTTAGGGATTTCATTTTGTCTGTTAGTTCATTTAATGCTATGGGTTTGTCTAGATGGTTTAGCTGCTCTTTAATGGTGAATTCTAGGTCATATAGTTCGGAGGTCAGATGTTTTTGGGTAAGGGTAGGTTCATTTTGTGAAAAGAGTTTTCCGAAATGTTCAGTCCAGATGTTTGGGTCGTGGATGGGAATGTGTTTAGCTTCTCTGGATTTATCTAAATTATTCCATAATTCCCAAAAAGAATTTTGATCGACTGCCTCCTCGATCTTGTTGAGCTTTATCTTCATGTGATCAGCTTTTTTCTGTATCAGCAGTGACTTGTATATCTTAAGGGTTTGTTGATATGTGGCTCGAGTTTGTTGGTTTGCAGGGTCTCTGTGTTTTTTATTTGATAATGATCGTAATTCTTTTCTTAGTTTTTGGCATTCTTTATCAAACCAACCAGCTTTAGCGATTTCCTTTTTAAACTAAACCATCTAAACCAACAACATGTATGTTAGACCCGATTCCATCTAAACTTCTAAAAGAGCTGCTTCCAGAAGTCTTAGATCCTCTTTTGGCTATTATTAATTCATCGTTGTCATTAGGATATGTCCCCAAAACCTTCAAATTGGCTGTTATTAAGCCTCTCATTAAAAAAACACAACTTGACCCCAAAGATCTAGTTAATTACAGACCGATCTCAAATCTCCTTTTCTGTCAAAGATACTAGAAAGGTAGTATCCTCACAATTATATTCCTTCCTAGAGAAAATGATATCTGTGAGGAATTCCAGTCAGGATTTAGATCGTATCATAGTACTGAGACTGCTCTCATTAGAGTTACAAATGACCTGCTTCTATCATCTGATCGTGGTTGTATCTCTTTATTAGTTCTACTGGATCTTAGCGCTGCGTTCGACACTATCGACCACAACATTCTTTTGAATAGACTAGAAAACTTTGTTGGCATTAGTGGAAGTGCCTTAGCATGGTTCAAATCGTACTTATCTGACCGCCATCAGTTCGTAGCAGTGAATGAAGAGCTATCATATCGATCACAAGTGCAGTATGGAGTACCTCAAGGCTCAGTACTAGGGCTGTTACTTTTCACGCTTTATATGTTACCCTTGGGAGATATTATTAGGAGACATGGTGTTAGCTTTCACTGTTATGCTGATGATACTCAGCTCTATATTTCTTCGCGGCCCGGTGAAACACACCAAATTGAGAAACTAACGGAATGCATAGTCGATATAAAAAACTGGATGACAAATAATTTTTTACTGCTAAATTCTGAAAAAACAGAGGTGTTAATTATCGGACCTAAA
This sequence comes from Onychostoma macrolepis, assembly GCF_012432095.1. Lineage (NCBI taxonomy): Eukaryota > Metazoa > Chordata > Actinopteri > Cypriniformes > Cyprinidae > Onychostoma > Onychostoma macrolepis. Next base: position 895,571 of record NC_081168.1, on the reverse strand, counting down.
AACCCCACATGTAATAACCTAGAATATTATCTAACACTTGACGGCTGCTCTGTCAATTCTTCTTCATCAGTCAGGAACCTAGGTGTGCTGTTCGATAGCAATCTGTCATTTGAAAGCCATGTTTCTAGCATCTGTAAAACTGCATTTTTCATCTCAAAAGCATATCTAAATTGCGACCAATGCTCTCAACGTCAAATGCAGAAATGTTAATTCATGCGTTTATGACCTCAAGGCTAGACTATTGTAATGCTTTATTAGGTGGTTGTTCTGCACGCTTGATCAACAAACTACAGTTAGTCCAAAATGCAGCAGCTAGAGTCCTTACTAGAACCAGGAAATATGACCATATTAGCCCGGTTCTGTCAACACTGCACTGGCTCCCTATCAAGCATCGGATAGATTTTAAAATCTTGTTAATTACTTATAAAGCCCTGAATGGTTTAGCTCCTCAGTACTTGAGCGAGCTCTTATCGCATTATAGTCCTCCACGTCCGCTGCGTTCTCAAAACTCCGGCCGTTTGATAATACCTAGAATATCAAAATCGACTGCGGGCGGCAGATCCTATTCCTATTTAGCACCCAAACTCTGGAACAATCTACCTAACACTGTTCGGGAGGCAGACACACTCTGTCAGTTTAAATCTAGATTAAAGACCCATCTTTTAGCCTGGCTTACACATAACGACACACGCTTCTATTATTCAAATCCGTTAAAGGATTGTTAGGCTGCATTAATTAGATCAACCGAACCGGGAACACTCCCCATAACACACGATGTACTCGTTACATCGTCAGTTGAATGGCATCTACGCTAATATTTGTTTGTTTCTTTCCTAGTCTGTTTCTCAGTCCGTATCCGATCAGATGGTGGATCAGCACCAAGAGATGATGTCTACAGCCCTGATCGTCAGCGGAGACCAGGACACCCAGATGACCCCCAGAGATATATCCCTAGATATATCAACCAAAAATAACAAAATAACTAAAATATAATAAAATACCTAACTACATAATACTACTATTGTTAGAAATTGCAACAAAATTAAAATAGAAATATAAACTTTTGAACTGCGGGTTTCGTCTGGTCAGAGGAGAACTGGCCCCGACTGAGCCTGGTTTCTCCCAAGGTTTTTCTCCATTCTGTCACAGAGGGAGTTTTGGTTCCTTGCCGCTGTCGCCTCTGGCTTGCTCAGTTGGGGACACTTAATTTCTAGCGATTATCGCCGATTTGATTGCACAGCTACTATTTAAACTAAACTGAGCTAGACAATGACATCTCTGAATTCAATAATGAAATGCCTTTAACTGAAAATTGAGTGTTTAATCTTATCATTATACATTACTGACACTCTATCCTCCAATTTGATACTGTTAAGTGCTTTGACACAATCTGCATTGTAAAAGCGCTATATAAATAAAGGTGACTTGACTTGACTTGACGTGTGTGCTCTTATCAGATTGAACCGGAAGAGGCTGCTCTCAACTCCCGGGGTCAGACGTTGCTAAGAGATCGATGCAAGCTTACAACACGCGCAAGTGGAGCAGAACTTGCGCTGCTGTAAACATGCATGGGAACTCACGCGCAGTCAGTTATGACGCATCGCATACAACTTCTTTCACAAATCAAAACAGCACATTCACTTCACAGACCATGGCAAATTACTAGTGAGCTAGGCTAGAATTACACCATGAATTCGCTATTCAATTGCATCACTTCAGTGACTACACGCGATGGTTACAAGAAGGCCTTAACTCTGGGAGATGAGGAACATCGTTGATTTTTTGAGGAAACGCTGATGATTTTGAGGTGGAATGTGATAAGATGTACAAGCAGCTTCTTCTGACTGTGCGTTCACACCAGACGCGACTTGTGCGAATAAATCACGCTATTCGTGCGTAGTTGGACGCTTGAACATTTTGAGTTTACTCGCTTCATTCGCGCGTGAAATTCACTTCACAACAGACGCGAATTCGCGTCAAGGAGGGGCTTCTGCCAGGCGGCTCCAGTCTCATTTCACTACACTGGTCCAATCACAAATAACTATTTTTTACTATACTATTGTGAGATATAATTAGAATGAATGTACAAATGTTTGCCATAAGTAGCCTATTCTAGTCTTAACATAGTAATAATATTTTTATGTAAGAAATAGGCTATAAATTATGATTTACTATGTTGTGCACAAAGTAACACACCAAGCACGAAACGCTCAAACGCCTGAAACGCTCAATTCGCGCCACCCGCTTGTCTATGTCTATTCGCGTCTTTGCATTAACTTAACATGTAAATCACTCGCGCTTAACGCTTCATTCGCGTCTGGTGTGAACGCACCTTTAGAGGATATCCTGATAAATGGCTTAAGCAAGCAATTGAGAAGGTAAAATCTACACCAGTTAAATCACTATCCAAGACATTTCAAAGACCTCCTTTATATGTGTTATACTACCTTCCCTGTTCATGGTCAGGCAATCAAGTCTATCATCAGTAAACACCGGCATGTTCTGAGAGCCGATGACATTGGAGATAGAATCTTCAAGGAGCCTCCGCTTTTTTCATATTATAGGGGACGCAACATAAGAGATCATCTGAACAAATATGTGACTTTGGATCATTCCATTGGCTTCTTCCCATGCAAGATTTGTTCAGCTTGTGGAAATGCAATTAAAATGGATTCTTTCACCAGCACCACCACTCAGAAAACATTAAAAAAATTAGAGAGACTATCACTTGTTCATCATCCTTTGTTATTTATCTTTTTTCATGCCCATGTGGTCTACAGTATATTGGCAAGACTAATCGCCAATTAAAGACGCGCATCAACGAGCACAGGAGCTCCATCAGAAGGATGGATATTCATTCTCCTGTGGCCAGGCATTTTGTGATATGAGATTTTCATATTGTTGGTTTAAACTCTCTCTCTCTCTCACTCTCTCACTCTCTCTCTCTCTCTCCTCTCTCTCTCTCTCTCTCTCTCTCTCTCTCTCTCTCTCACTCTCTCTCACTCTCTCTCTCTCTCTCTCACTCTCTCTCTCTCTGCCTTTTTTCTTTTCTTTTTTTGTGTGTGAAGGCATTCTGTTTTGTTTTCTTCTTTGTCTACACAGTGTGCAGCAAATTGGTGTTATTTTTATTAGATCTGATCAGGTACAATAATTTGATTAAATATTCTAATTCTACGAACGTGAGTATTTTTTACAAGTTATTAGCACTTTTACATCGCCATTACAGAGGTAAAAACAAAGCCCCTGTAAATCACTTTAAGGAGTCAAATATCAGCTCCTGATGGGAATATAGTTATATTGTGTGCGTCGATGCCACATAAACCACACACACATATAATATAAAGCCAACTGAAAGATTGTTGCCCGTCTACTTCAACTGTTCATTAAATACCCTCAATTCATGCAGTTTTTTTTTTTGTTTTTTTTTTGTTTTTTGTGATTTTTGGTGGGGGTTTTTTATTTGTATTTTTTTATTTAACTCTAAAAGTACCATATTTTCATGTAAAATATGCTTATTTTATGTTTTATTTAATATTTCTTATACGTCAAAACCTAAAACTGTGGTGACATCTGGTGACATATGATAGCATAAAAATATTAAAATATCAAAATATCAATAGCCACTATATGGCTGTAGAACTCAATGGCTGCATATAGGCTGAAATCAATAAACCGTTGTCGTAATGAATTTAAACTCTTAAGTTTTAGATTTTATCACAAGTTAAAAGTGTAGAATTAAAAAAAAAAAAAAAAAAACATTTGTGTTGGGTGAGAGATGCCAAAATATGCTTACAGACAAATCTGACCGTGCTATAAGGAAAAGACAAAGTAGGAGACAGAGTTATCATTTATTTCTAACAAAAAAACATCAAATTTAAATAACTCGAAAAAGTAAAATGGAACCAAATGTTGCCAAACAGGTAAGAACAAACAATAAACCTAAGCAGCATGTTCCAGACATGTTCCTATTAAAAATATTTTATGGTAACACCCATATCTGGTACTTGAGTAAAAAGATGATTTTTATGCTAAGTTATTAGGTTACACTATTAGGCTACTTTGCCCATCGCCCGTTATCAACTAACATAATCTATAAAGGTGCAAAATGCATTTACTTACACATATTTGAGAATCAAGATATTTCATGGTATATTTTGTGAATATTATATAATTAATATTTGGGAATATTATATAAAAATACTAAATTAATAAGCCTATATCAGTTATACCTACCTGGCCTCATGGCATTTACGTACCTGGGTGCACTTTTTAGCGTGACATGAAATACGTACCAATAAGTACATATCACTGCAGTTTCCAAAATAAATGAACACTTTCACACACATTTACAGAGTTGCGATTAATAAAGCGTAATTTTCGCACAATTACTTGAAGAATATCGTGCTATGACTTCAAAACAATATTAATGTGCTGGGAGATTTGAAAACTGATGCTTTTGAACGTTAGCATCGCACACATCCAGCTTCATATCTATGGGTTTTCATAGACGACAAGTTTGTTCGGTAGCTCACGGAGTACGGAGACGGACTTAAGAGACGAGAAGCACCGGTTCGAATCCCGTGAAACTACGGTTCGACAAACCAGTTATAATCTGCATAAAAGGAAGTTCAAATAGCACAGTTGCATCAGCTGATACATTTTTATATCAGTTTTGCATTTGTTAACTCTATCGGGTAGTTTTAGGGCTGGATTTGGTGTAGGGCATATTTCCAACACGATAGAGCATTAACCTTTAGCGACAGTCCCCGGATATTTGAATTCTGAACCGCCGCAATACGTATCTGAAGCAACGTAATAAAAAAACAGCAATACGTACCAATATCTACATAATAAAAACGTGCCAGGGTTCACATATTGAACCTGTGTTTTAGCGCCACTCAGTGGACATTTCTATTTGAAACTGCGACGAAACATGCAGCAAGGTACGTAAAACGGTGTCGCACAAAAAGTGCGCAGAGGTACGTATTTTTATGAGACCAGGTTGTGTTATACAGTGGTATTGTGGCTGCTGTGTGTCACATTACAAGCATGAAAGCCACCCCCCCTCCCCCTCCCCCTCCCCCCTTAACTCGTGCCCCCTCAAAAATAATAAGTGCATGATGCTCCTGACTCTACAGTACAACATTATGTGTCAAATAAATGAAACATGATGAAACATTCATTTATTTGAAATTGTTATAGATTACTTCTACAGATTGCAGTGGTAATGAATAATACTTAAAGTAGGTTATGAACAGGGACCGACATTTTGAGGGGCAGTGGCCCAAACCAAAAAAGGGGGCACTAAGGGGGTCTTCTTCTTCTTCTTCTTCTTCTTCTTCTTCTCCACCCACACTAAGAAGTGTATTGGGCGACGAGAGCTCTCCAGCGAATGCGATCAAGGGCCAGATCTTTGGCTTCTTCCCATGTGATGTTTAGGGAACTGAGGTCATTGATGAAGGTTCGGTGGCTGGTCAGTCGTGGTCGACCCCTGCATCGTCGTCCTTCAGGTGGAACCCACTGGAGTGCCTTCAATGCGGCTGCTTTCCATCCATACAATGTGTCCAGCAGCCACAGGCGGTGGTATGTAATCATTATACTAAGACTTGGCATATTGCTTCATCGCAGAACTTCCTCATTAGTAATGTGGTCGTGGTATCGAATACGTAGTATTCTTCGCAGGCAGCGCTGATGGAAGTCTCTACCTTGTGAGAAATACTAGCTGATGCCTTCCACGTTTCTGCTGCATAAGTTGCCATCGGAAGGATGATAGATGTATACAAGCGAAGCTTGATGTTAAGTGAGATTGACGTAGATGAACAGATCTTGCACATTTGTTGAAAGACTGTTGATGGCTTTTTTTTTTTTTTTATAAATGCAATAGAAAAACACAGAGTTGACATTTCAAATAATAATTTTCCATAATACACAAAATATCATGAGTACACATTATGTCAACTGAAATCAAGTACTAAAGATTACATGAGAAAAAGTAGAAAAAAAAAGGAAAAAAAGACAAAAACATAAGAACTTGAGGGTTTACAATTATAGATACAATTATGTCTTAAAAGACATTTAAGTATCAATTATAGTATATAAATTAAAGTCATTGCAGAATGAAATAGTTCGTCTTGCTTTCTTATTTTCTGACAGTGAAATGGTAATTAGATCATTTTTAAATTCTTTAAAAAAAAACAATAAAATGTGGTTTGTTGTTGGTAAATTTACATTTATGAATCTAAAATTTACAAAGAAAAAAAATTAATTTATAATAAAACAAGCATTGCTTTTAGTAGAGTCAGCCTCATAATGTCCTAACATAACTCCTTTGAAAGTAATGGATACATCTTGCTGGATATTCTCATTAATAAATGAACCGATATTTTCCAGAGTTGTTCAGTATAATGAGTCCAGAATACATGAAAAACAGTTTCGGTATGAAATTGACAAAATGAACATTTAGTATCAATGTTAGCTTTATATTTCTCCATAAAATGTTTAACAGGGTAAAATGTATTAATTAATTTAAGAGATACTTCTTTTACTTTATTAGTGAGGAAGTATTTCTGTTGCAAAGACCATATTTTTTTCCAATTCAAATTTCTAAATAAACTATTCCAGTAAGAGATTACAGGCGACAAAGTAGTAACTTTTTCAATAAAAAGAGATCTAATATTATACTTTCTATCTTTTTTAGTAGAAAAACATATTTGACCTATAGTGGCATCTATTGGTTCAGGAAAATAAGCTTTTTTAAGTGGGGAGTAATTGCTATTTTTGAAGAGCATACAAATTCCTGATGATATTGCTGCCATAACAATGGCGAATTCCTTTGGACGAACTGGTGTGTTATATTCTGAAATAAATTCTATAAAAGTCATTAACAAACCTCTGCTATTAAATAACTGACTTACTAAAAGCAAACCATTATTAAACCACTGATTAAAAAACAAAGATCTATTTTTATATAAGATATTTTGATTATTCCAAATAAAAAATTGATGGGGGTAAAATTGTGTTTATAAATTAACACCCAGGCCAAGATACCTGTTGATGGAAATCTGAAAGCTTAACAGGTATTTTGGATATGTTATAATTGCACATCAACAGAAATGTAATACCTCCAACAAATGAAAATGCTTGTTGTGGAAAAACATACCAGATTGAATGTTGATTTTTCAAATACTTATTAAGCCAATTTATTTTAAAGGTATAATTTAAAGAAATGAATTTAGGCCACCTTTGTTATAGGAATTTAGTATAACAGACTTTTTTCATATAATGGCATTTATTTTTCCAGACAAAGTTCGATCAGTCAGTTTACATGTCGTCTTATCTACATCAGAGACTGGGCTGCATGAGAGAGACGCGATAGCCCTCAGCTTTAGTGAGCAAAACTCTTCCTTTAAGAGATACATCTCTTTGAAGCCAGCCATTAAATTTTTTCTTTGTTTTTGCGATAACTGGATTAAAATTTGTAGCACATCTGTTTTTATTTTTCGTTGTATTTATGCCAAGGTATGTTACTGTGTTTTTAACAGCTACACCACAGATTGAGGAAACACAGCAATTTTTAATGGGCAGTAATTCGCATTTATCTATATTAAGATTTAGACCAGAAGCTTTGGTAAATGCTTGGAGAATATTTAAAGCTGCCGAGACTTGGGAGGAGTCCTTTAAAAACAATGCTGTGTCATCAGCTACTTGACTGATAATTAATTCTACATTTCCAATTGTAATGCCTTTTATATTACTCCTTTTAACGTACAAATTAAGAAATTGCACTGCAATTAAAAACAAATAAGGAGATACAGGGCATCCCTGCCTAACGCCACAGTTTAAAAAAAAACCTTGGAGAGGAACCACTGCTTAACTTGATTGAACTATTTGCATTTTTATATAATATTTTGACCATTTTACAGAAAATAGCACCAAAGCCAATTTCTTTAAGGGCTTGAAATAAAAAAGAAACATGCTCTAAAGTATCAAAGGCTGTATAATAGTCCAAAAAAAGTTGTAACTATCTTCATTAATTATATCAGAATAATCCAAAATGTCTAATATTAATCTTATATTATTAGATATGTGTCTATCTTGCATAAAGCCAGATTGTGTTTCATCAATGACAGAATGTAATATCCCTTTTAATCTTTTGGCTAATATTAAAGCAATTATTTTATAATCATTGTTTAACAACGTTATTGGATGCCAATTATCTAATAAAGTAGGATTTTTATTTGGCTTGGGAATTAAAGTAATCAAACTGTCATGAATCTAGTCTGCACTTCCATTCACCCTCCACTAGAGGTCACCCGCTCACCACATGGACTTGCACACCACACATCACATGGACTCCAATTCCCATCATCCAACACTGATCACAGCTGTCACCAATCACTCATTGCATCAATCACACGCACACCTGATCCCACGCACACCCTAATCACACACACTATTTCAACCCTGGACATTCTCTCCCACGTTGCCGAGTATTGTATGCATTTACCGCTCCCCTAGCCGTAGCAACTCTACCAAGCCCCTGATAGGTTTCCCCGTGTTTGTTCTACCCGTGTTCCCTGGATTAACCCTTGCCTTGCTGTCTGGACACTGTTTAACCCGTATTGGATTCTAGCCCGTGTTCCCTGGATTATCTCTTTGCCTTGCCCACTGGATACTGTTTGCCGATCATCGACCTTTGCTTGCCCTAGGATTACTCTTTGTCTTGTCCCTGCCATGCCTGTTTGCCATTGTTTCGACCCTGCCTGTACGACCACGTCTCTGCCTAATAAAAGCTTGTGAATGGATCCGCACGTCTCACGTCTCGTCAGCCATTTTACAGAATACTCGGCCACACGAGGATCCAGCAGCTATTCTAGGGAACCCTGGCCAGGTATGGACCCTGTCGACCAGCTACTAGGTCTACGGCAAGGAGATCGATCCATTGAGGATTATGTTCAGCAGTTCTGTGAGGTAATCTATCAAGTTCTTCTATATGACGAAACATTGTTTAAAGATTTATTCCGTTTTGGACTCAACGAACCAGTTAAATCGCTGTTACCCGGAGCGGAAGTTAATGTCCGATTGAGGGACTTTATAGATTATGCTTTGCTGTGTGCTGATTCGATGTTTACTGTGGGTGTCGCGGAAGAGGAACGCGACAGCGTGTCTGTGACTGAAATGGCAGATGTACCAGCGTTCACTCCCGAAATGGCAGTGACACTGGAGCCCGTTCACAAAATGGCGGCCACAACAACTTCCCGTCATGTCATTGCTGCCATTCACGAATCAAGTCAAGTCACTGCTAATCGTCACGAATCAACCCAAGACACGGCTGATCTTCCAGAGTCACAGCCCGTCACAGCCCGTCACGGCTGATCTTCCAGAGTCACAGCCCGTCACAGCCCGTCACGGCTGATCTTCCAGAGTCACAGCCCGTCACAGCCCGTCACGGCCGCTCGTCCAGAGTCACAGCATCACGTCACAGCTGCTCGTCCAGAGTCACAGCATCACGTCACAGCTGCTCGTCCAGAGTCACAGCATCACGTCACAGCTGCTCGTCCAGAGTCACAGCATCACGTCACAGCTGCTCGTCCAGAGTCACAGCATCACGTCACAGCTGCTCGTCCAGAGTCACAGCATCACGCCACAGCTGCTCGTCCAGAGTCACAGCATCACGCCACAGCTGCTCGCCCAGAGTCACAGCATCACGTCACAGCTGCTCGTCCAGAGTCACAGCATCACGTCACAGCTGCTCGTCCAGAGTCACAGCAGCACGTCTCAGCTGCTCATGTCTCAGCTGCTCGTCCAGAGTCACAGCGGCACGTCACAGCTGCTCGTCCAGAGTCACTTCACGTCTCAGCTGATCTCCTAGAGTCTCATCACATTACAGCTAGTCATCCAGAGTCACGTCATGAGTCAAGTCACGTCCAGGCTGACACACCCAAATCATCAAGGTCAGTCTTCCACTATCCCAATTTGATGTCTAGTTTGAAGGATTTACCGCTGGTGTCTGCACGCACGGCTGGTATCCCCAAACCAACTCACTCTAACCCTCCTGTTATTATGCATATTCTCCTGTCCGAGGCACTTCCCCTGATGGGAATCGCTTTGTGTTGCGTTGGGGCTGCATACACCACCGCAGAACTGCCCGAGGTGGCGGCACATGCTGCAGAACCTCCAGAAGCGGCGGGGCTCGCCTCAGCCCCTGGTATGGTGGTGGCGCCCTGCAATGTTCTCTCGGTCTGTCGAGTTGCGGTCGAGGAGACTGTTACCGTTGTAGAACCTCCAGAGGTGGAGGCAACCGCTGCAGAACCTCCGGAGGTGTCAGTGGTTTCCACTCACCAACTCTCGTCTTGCTCTGCCACGGCCACGGAGGCCGTCCTTGATTCCTCGTCCTGTCCTGTCGCAGCCAGAAGGGCTGTTCCTGACCTCTCGTCCTGTCCCGTCACGGCTATGGAGGCCGTCAATGAACTCATGTTCTGTCCTGTCGCAGCAAGAAGGGCTGTTCCTGAACTCACGTTCTGTCCTGTCAGGGCTATGGAGGCCATCTACGACTCCTCGTCCTGTCCTGTCGCAGCCAGAAGGGCTGTTCCTGAACTCTCGTCCTGTCCTGTCGCAGCCAGAAGGGCTGACCCTGAACTCACGTTCTGTCCTGTCACGGCGATGGAGGCCGCCAATGAACTCTCGTTCAGTCCTGTCACGGCTATGGAGGCCGCCAATGAACTCTCGTTCTGTCATGTCACGGCTATGGAGGCCGTCAATGAACTTTCTGTGTTCCCTGCCTCGGCCCTTGGGTCCGTGCATGTTCTCTCTCCTCTTTATGTTTCCATTCTCCCTAGGTCCCAGGCTCTGCTGTGGGTTCCTGATCCGTCGTTGTGGGCTCCTGCTCTATCTGCTCCACCGTGGTGGTCTTCTGCTCCACTTGTTTCGTCTGCTCCGCTGTGGTGGTCCACTATCTGGCTCTGGTGGTCTTCTGGTCCGCCCTGGTGGGCTCAAGTCCCGTCTGGTCCGCCCTGGTGGGCTCAAGTCCCGTCCTGGTCCGCCCTGGTGGGCTCAAGTCCCGTCTGGTCCGTCCACTCTGCCCTGGCTTCCTGCTCTGCCAGCTCTACCTCGGTCCCAGATCACTCCGCTTCCACAAGGACCTGGCCCTCCATCCCTCCCCCTGTTCCGCCTCTGCTCCACCTCCCTCCTGATTATAGACTGTGTGGAGCGTCTGGAAGCCGCTCTTTGGGGGGGGGGTTCTGTCATGAATCTAGTCTGCACTTCCATTCACCCTCCACTAGAGGTCACCCGCTCACCACATGGACTTGCACACCACACATCACATGGACTCCAATTCCCATCATCCAACACTGATCACAGCTGTCACCAATCACTCATTGCATCAATCACACGCACACCTGATCCCACGCACACCCTAATCACACACACTATTTCAACCCTGGACATTCTCTCCACGTTGCAGTATTGTATGCATTTACCGCTCCCTAGCCGTAGTAACTCTACCAAGCCCTGATAGGTTTCCCGTGTTTGTTCTACCCGTGTTCCTGGATTAACCCTTGCCTTGCTGTCTGGACACTGTTTAACCCGTATTGGATTCTAGCCCGTGTTCCCTGGATTATCTCTTTGCCTTGCCCACTGGATACTGTTTGCCGATCATCGACCTTTGCTTGCCCTAGGATTACTCTTTGTCTTGTCCCTGCCATGCCTGTTTGCCATTGTTTCGACCCTGCCTGTACGACCACGTCTCTGCCTAATAAAAGCTTGCGAATGGATCCGCACGTCTCACGTCTCGTCAGCCATTTTACAGAAACCTTGGCATAAAGATTTATTTATACTTATATACATATACTTTCCTTATAAACACTAAGCAAGAAGGGAGCTGTGTTTTTACTGAACATATGAGAGAATTCTGATGTGAGACGTCTGTGCAGGAGATTTATTTACTTTTAATGATTTAATTGCTGCTTCAACTTCTTTTAAAGTAATGGAAGCATCACAAAAAGCTTGATCAGCATTACTCAATTTATTTATACAAGATAATGATTAAAAAAAAAATCAAGAGCATGTTGTTTATTAAATTTAGATGTATATAAATCATTATAAAATTTGGCACAAAAATTGGCAATGATTTTCTGGTCTTCACAGAGACTATCATTTTATTATTATTATTTGTTGCTTTTCCAATCTAAAAAAATAAGAAGAATTCTGCTCACCTTCTTCCATCCATCTTTTCCGCGATCTAACAAATGCTCCCTCAGCTTTTTGTTTGTAAAACTCATCCAATATATGTTGATAATGGGCAAGTTCAACTTTTTATTCAACTATTCAACTATTATAATAGTTTTTTGTTTTTTTTTCATATTTTGCTAACTCCCAATTACTACCAAAATTAATTTCCTTATTTGCTTTTTTCCCAATAACTACAAATTATAAAATCTATTTTTTCCTTTACTTCTTCATAATTAAGCAATGAAACATTTAGTTTCCAATAGGAAGCAGCTCTATGCTGATTAACAGTATCTGAAAAAGGAATAAATATAGAGATGCATTTGTGATCAGAAAGTGGTGATGGAATAATGTCAGACAGAGTATTACTTACATCTCTAGAGATAAGCCATAAATCGATTCGAGACTGCTTTGAAAGAGAATTATTGCACCATGTAAAACATTTTTGAGAAGGATGAGTCTCTCTCCAGCTGTCAATTAAAGAAAAATCGTTCCATAAACGTCTTTAAATAAAGATTTAAATTATCAGGTGACTTTGGGGGACATCTGTCTAAGATGTTATCCAAAGCCACATTAAAATCCCCTCCAAAAATTAAAAAAGAATTTGGGTATTTTGTGGGGAAAATCTAGAAGATATATATTGATAGATTAATATAATTGTGAATTAAAAGCTAGACCCCCCAATCTTTATTATGTTTATGTAATTTTTGTTCTGTTATTAATAATTGTTGGTTAATTATTCAGTACATGCATGTAAATTTGTAATATACTTACAGCCATGTAATGGGTGTCCAGTAGGTGGCGGTAGCTAGGTGCGGAACCCCAGGGTAGACCTAGAAGAGAAGAGAAGAAGAAGAGTTAGTTGTTTTGTTGACGCGAGGTTTTACGAGACGAGCAGTGTGTTGTATTGGATTGTACTGTGTGGCACGGAGCTGTAGCAAATGGAGCTGACTGAATAAACGAACCCAACCAAATCACACGCTTGTTGTCTCCTTCAAGTGTGCTACAAAATACTGGCGACGAGGATGGGATCAGTGGTGCCGTTCAGAGTGAGTTGTCGACGAAGACGCTGAGCATGGATATTGAGCAACTGCAAGATCGGCTGAGCGCAGCATTGCTCCAGCTGCGGCTCGATCAGCTGCACGAGGTGTGTGTGTATGAAAAACTGTCAGTGGAGGGACAAAGCAAACGGCACTCGCTGATCAGATTAATAAGTGAAGCAGTAGAGAATGTTATTGACACAGAAGATGAGGATGTAGCCCGTCAGCATGTGAAAGATTTGCTAGAGTTTTCCAGCGGTATAACGCAACGCAGCGACCGCACGATACACGATGGTGGCGGTGACGCAGACAGAAATTCAGTGGAGCTTGCGCATTTAAAGAAACAGTACGCAGAACTGCAGCATCATTTTGAGTTATCAACAAATGTGCTGAAAAGCGAAATCCAACGCCTGAGCTTGAAAGTTCCTGATGTGCCAAGCTCCCCTGTGTTTTCCCAACACCAGCATGCAGTTCCTGAAGTCACCATTCGACGTGATTTTAAAATGAATGGCCAAATTGGAGAACGGGGACAGAAAGATAAGCTGTCATACAACAATTTGATGCACCAAATTGAGGCTGGAATGAATAAGGGACACAGAGATTCTGAGATAATTGATGCAGTGATAAGAGCAGTCAGTCCAGGTATGAGCCTGCGTGATATGCTGGAGATCAAGACAGATTTAACCCTTTCTCAGCTGCGCACAATTCTTAAAGGCCATTATAAGGAAGAAAGCCCAACAGACCTGTATCATCGATTGATAAATATCACACAAGAGGGCCGCGAGTCACCACAAAACTTCCTATTCCGCGCTATTGAGTTGAAAGAAAGACTCTTAGCTGCTGCTCGAGACCCGGATGGAGAAGAACCGTACAGTCCTGACCTCATACAGAGGAGATTCCTGCGCGCGCTAGGAACTGGGTTATCTAACGATCACATTAAATACCAGCTTAAAACCTGCCTTGATGATCCTACAATCAAAGATGAAGTTCTCATCACTGCGATGAACGAAGCTGCAAGTCTTGAGTTGGAACGACAGCAAAAGTTTAAGAAAAATGCCCACATCAAAGAGACTAAAGTCACTGAGGTCCCAGCAGAACTACATCAAAGTCAAAATAGAATGGGTCATGCTGTGGGAGGTAAAGAACATTCTGCACACACGCAAGTAAAAGCTTTGAAAACTCCACAGGTCATGGACAAGAAAGACTCTGAGCTTTATGAGGTTGTCAAACAGCTAAGAGAGGAGATTGGAGAAATGAGGAAAGTGATGAGTACTCACCGTTCCGCTCAGCCCAGAGAAAGGAAAAGAGGATGCCGTGGGTGTCAGGAACATGGTAAAGGTGACCATTGCGATCATTGTTTCAAATGTGGGCAAAGTGGACATCTTTCCAGAGGGTGCAGGGGATCACCTGCAGGAAGAACAGAAAGAGGACACTCAGCTAGCAGTATGACGTTAACAACTCACACAACATCGTCACTGTGGCCAGAACATCAAAGTGAACTCCTGTGTGACAGCATTAAGCAGCTGGAAGCCCGGGAGGCGGCAAAGCAGAAGGAGAGTCACCTACAGCTTATCAGATCCATAAGTGATAATCAGCTGTCCACCAAACATAATGCACAGTTATTGAATCTGATTGGAGAGAAATGTATGGTGAACTGTTTCTTTGATGGTGTACCAACACAAGCACTATGGGATACTGGCTCACAAGTCTGTCTCATGAATGAAAAGTGGAGAAAAGAACATCTCCCACATACAAGACTACGCGGCCTCGAAGAAATCCTAGGTCCAGGAAGCCTCACCGGTCGAGCAGTGAATCAAACAGTTATCCCGTTCAAAAGCTGGGTCGAAGTGACATTTAAGCTGGGAACAGACAAGGCCACACCATTGGAATTGGAGGTACCTGTATTGGTATGTGGTGATGATGGAGTGGCGGAGGAACCCATCATTGGATACAACGTCATCGAGTATCTGTTGAACAGTGGTGTAGAGCGACCTGCCAGTGTAACGACCAAAGCCATGAGTACTGCACTGTCGTGTGATTGCAAGAAAGCAGAGGTGCTGCTGAACTTAGTGAGAAGTCGGGACGACGGGTGCAGTGATGGAGTAGCGAAAGCAGGAAGGTCAGTAACAAAAATCCCAGCCAAACAGGCTAGAGCTGTAAAATGTTGTATTAGAACGGGTCCTTTACTAACTGACCAAGATGCTCTTTTTGTGCCGGATGAGTGTGCGAAGTGGCCAGACGGATTGAGGGTGGAGGAAAACATTGTCCGCCTCCAGAGAGGGACCTATTCACGTATCTGTATTCCTGTGATCAATGACACGGTTCATGACATCGACCTGCCTCCACGGGCAGTTCTGGGGTGCATACAACGAGTAAAAGCCATCTACCCTGCTGAGATGAGACCAGTGACAGCCGAGAAGGAGATTGCCCGCACGAATGCTGCACACATCACCCAAGGCCTGTTCCATAAAGACATTGAACGAGTCACTCAATCAACAGAAAACGGGGAGGCAACGTTAACGAGTCAAAAGGAAAACTTATGGGACCCTCCTGTATGCGTCGACCACCTAACACCCGAACAGCAACAGAAAGTGAAGCAGCTTTTAAGAGAGGAGAGTGGTGCTTTTGCTCGTGATGACAGCGATGTAGGATGTATTCCATCTCTCCAGCTAAAAATCCGACTCAATGACACCACACCCGTGAGACACAAGTACATGTCTGTCCCAAAGCCACTGCGTAGAGAGGTTAAAGAATACGTGGAGGATCTGTTGAATAAGGGATGGATTACGAAATCCAAGTCACCATACTCTTCACCGGTAGTTTGTGTGCGTAAGAAAGATGGAACTCTCCGCCTCTGCTGTGACTACCGGGAGTTAAACAAGAAATCCATTCCAGATAGACACCCCATTCCCCGCATACAGGACATGCTTGACAGTTTGGCAGGCAGCGCCTGGTTCTCGGTCCTTGATCAAGGCAAAGCCTATCACCAGGGGTTTGTAGAGGAATCCAGCCAACCTCTCACCGCATTTATAACCCCGTGGGGATTATATGAATGGGTGCGGATCCCTTTCGGATTGTCAAATGCACCTGCCGAATTCCAAAGCAGCATGGAGGAGTGCCTGAGAGAACTGCGCGATGAGGTATGTCAGCCATATCTAGATGATAATTTAGTTCATTCAAAAACGTTTGAGAATCATCTTCAGGACATTAGAAAAGTGTTGCAGTGTTATCAGAATCATGGTGTGAAGCTAACGCCTCGAAAATGTGAAGTGTTCCGACATCAGGTACGATTCCTAGGGAGGATGGTGACAAAAGATGGGTATACAATGGATCCAGCTGATATTGCTCCTGTCCAAGCGCTGAAGGAGAGGACCCCTAAGACAGTTGGCGAGGTGAGAAAGTTATTAGGGTTTCTCTCTTATTACCGGTCATACATTGAGAACTTTTCCCGCAAAGCCGCTCCTCTTTACACGCTGCTCACTGAAACAAACCCACCAAAGGGGAAAGTACAGCCGAAGCGTAAAGGCAAAGGGAAAAGTAGTCACGGACAGCTTACATCATCACATCCAGTCCTGTGGACAGATGAACATCAAGAAGTCCTCTGTGAGCTAATTGACTACTTATCTAATCCACCGGTGCTGGGATATCCCGATCTGGATGAATCTTTTGTGCTTCACTGCGACGCTTCACAGGAAGGCCTCGGGGCAGTGCTGTATCAAAGACAAAAAGGCAAGTTAGTGGTGATAGCATATGGATCAAGAACCCTAACCCCTCCCGAGAAAAACTACCATCTTCACTCGGGAAAGTTGGAGTTTTTGGCCATGAAGTGGGCCATATGTGAGCGGTTCAGGGACTATGTCTATCATGCACCATCATTCATTGTGTACACAGACAATAACCCTCTCACATATGTGATGTCAACAGCCAAGCTAAATGCCACAACGTACAGATGGGTAGCGGAACTTGCTGACTTTCGATTTACCATCAAATACCGTCCAGGAAAGTCAAATGGGGACGCTGATGGCCTGTCGCGTATGCCGCTGCAGATGGAACAGTACATGAAAACCTGTTCAGAAGAAGTGCACCCTGACATTATGGTCAGCATAACTCAGTCGGCGGTGGTACAGAGTCAGGAGAGAGGACCATGGTTGTGTCCACTTACTATTGAAACAGCATTGTTGAAGGAACAGGAGGAGGAGCTGTTCACGTCAGTTACAGAGATCCCCAAGGATGTTCTAAAAAGCTCAAGAGGAAGACCGGAAATTAGAGAAGCGATGATGTACCTCAAATCCAAATCACGGTCAAGGAACAAAAGACAGGGCAAAGAGGTTCGGGGACTGATGAGGGAACGAGCTAAATTACACCTGGATGAACATGGTCTTCTGTTCCGCAAAACAGCGACTCGTCATCAGTTGGTATTGCCTAAGAGATACCATGAGCTCGTCTATAAGGAGTTACATCAAGACATGGGTCACTTGGGAGCAGAAAGGGTGCTGAACTTGATCAGAGATCGTTTTTATTGGCCCCGCATGCAAAAGGAAGTGGAACACTATGTCACACGTGTTTGCAGTTGCTTGAGAAGCAAACGTCCGAACAAAGTCACCCGAGCTCCTCTGACAAACATCACCACCACTTACCCGTTTGAGCTGGTTTCTATTGATTTTCTGCATCTAGAGAGGTGTAAAGGAGGATATGAATACATCTTGGTGGTGATGGACCACTTTACACGCTTCGCTCAGGCATATGCATGCAGAAATAAGAGCGCGAAGACAGCGGCTGAGAAGGTGTTCGGGGATTTTGTTTTAAAGTTTGGGTTCCCGACGAAACTGCACCACGACCAAGGCAGGGAATTCGATAACAAGCTGTTTGCAAAGTTGCAAGAGTACAGTGGGGTACAAGGCTCTCATACTACACCATATCACCCACAGGGAAATGGTCAAGTTGAGCGGTTTAACCGAACTTTGTTAGCTATGTTGAGAACCCTACCTGAAACCGCCAAAGCCGACTGGAAGACATCACTTGCAAAGGTTGTAAATGCGTACAACTGTACAAAAAGTGAAGCGACGGGGTTTCCTCCCCATTATCTCCTGTTCGGCCGTACTCCCAGACTGCCCATTGATATAATGTTCGGTGTACCCGCAAAGGACCAAAGCTCCTCGTACCATGACTATGCGGAGAACTGGAGGAAGAGAATGGTGGAAGCTTACAAGTTAGCCTCGAGAGTGTCACACAAAGAGAAGGAAAGAGGGAAAGCTTTGTATGATAAGAAGGTGCACGGAGTTGAACTGATCCCTGGGAACAGAGTACTTGTCCGCAACTTCAAAGAGAAAGGTGGACCTGGGAAGCTTCGATCATTTTGGGAAGAACAAGTTTATGTCGTCACCCAGAGGAAGTACCAGGATGGTCCAGTATATGAAGTTCAACCTGAAAACGGGAAAGGGAAAACAAGAATACTACACAGGAATCTTTTGTTACCATGTGACTACTTACCGGTAGAGAGAGAATACTTACCTGGAAGACCTGAAAAAGAAAACAAGAAGAGAGGCAAGATTGGAAAAACATCAACACAGCAGAGTCGAACACACTGTGACAGTTCAGATGGTGAGGATGATTGGGGATGCCTGGTTGGAGTGCCCGTTAACAGAGAGAGTCGGAGCGAAAGAAGGCATCTACAGGAAAAACCTTCAGAACCTCATCCAGAAGACACAGTTATTCTGAATGATGCAGATCCAGAGGAGGAAAATGAGCAAGGAGTAGGACAGGGAGAAGATGATGTGTCATCCGGAGGAGAGGTTGGAGAAACCGATGATGCTGAAGAGAGTGACGTGGAGCCTCTTTCACAACCTGTCTGCAAAAGAGTAGATCCTTTGAGAAACAGAAAAGCAAAAAAAATGTTTACTTACCATACTCTAGGGCAGCCTAGTATCGTAGATGGGTAAGCTGTTGAATTAAATCAGTTAAGATTTTAACAAATTAAAGTAAAACCAGAATAAAATTGTTAAATTTTTTTTTTTTCCTTCTTCCAGTTATAAAGAGAAAGTAGTAACCATAACGTTCCAGAAGAAAAAAATAAATTCTGTCTATGGTTAAAGGTTAGATTCCTTCAGTGAAAGTACAGATTCCTGTTGATTAAACAGTGATGGTGGTAGAAAATCATGGTGCACAATGATGTCTGCTGCAAACACACCACATGGAAGAGGAGATAAATGTTGTGTGTTACGTGTGAAAGTATAGCACGAGTACTTAGCCTGTTGTATCACTGACTCCTACCGAAGAAATTATCTGCGGGTGGTTATCCAGTAATGTATTCTGTGAATGTCGGGACTACATTCTATTTTGTAGGGGAGAATGTGGGGAAAATCTAGAAGATATATATTGATAGATTAATATAATTGTGAATTAAAAGCTCGACCCCCCAATCTTTATTATGTTTATGTAATTTTTGTTCTGTTATTAATAATTGTTGGTTAATTATTCAGTACATGCATGTAAATTTGTAATATACTTACAGCCGTGTAATGGGTGTCCAGTAGGTGGCGGTAGCTAGGTGCGGAACCCCAGGGTAGACCTAGAAGAGAAGAGAAGAAGAAGAG
Organism: Onychostoma macrolepis; assembly: GCF_012432095.1. NCBI lineage: Eukaryota > Metazoa > Chordata > Actinopteri > Cypriniformes > Cyprinidae > Onychostoma > Onychostoma macrolepis. The sequence goes on along the minus strand of NC_081168.1, from coordinate 875,710 downwards.
TTAGTTGTTTTGTTCACGCGAGGTTTTACGAGACGAGCAGTGTGTTGTGTTGTATTGGATTGTACTGTGTGGCACGGAGCTGTAGCAAATGGAGCTGACTGAATAAACGAACCCAACCAAATCACACGCTTGTTGTCTCCTTCAAGTGTGCTACAATTTGGTTAGTAAATTCAAAACATGTTCGTCCACTTGATCAGTACGTTTTTTTCGTTTTCTTTTTGTTGATTGTATCCATAAATATTAACAATAATACACATTAAATTTGAAATGTCTATTACAAGGCAAATATAATGGCCATTTGGGTCACAATCAGAGCATACAATCTTCCCATTAAACTTATTTTTAAGGATACAAACAGCAGCTGAATTACTTGTTCCATGAGCCATCCATAAATCTAACCCTCACTGAGATCTCCTAAAGTTACAATCATCTTTGGTGGAATGACATTCTTGCAAGAAACAAAAGTTAGTTTTAAATTGTTTAAGATACAAAAAAACTGCTTTCCTTTTTGTAAGGTTTCTTAGCCCTCTTGTATTAAAAGAAATTATAGATAGAGACATGAAAAGAGAAAGAAATCTCTAATGTGAAAGTAGATAGAAGAGGTCTCCAAAACAAGTATTTGCAAAAATACACTCAGAACGATGATGTCACGAATCCGGTCTATGAACGTCCTTCACTCACCACCAGAGGTCACTCCTCCACTACATTGACTCATGCACTGCACTACTGTTGCACATCACCCACAGACTACAATACCCATCATCCATTGCACTGAGGACACACACACACACACACACAGTTGACTGCACTAAGTACACACAGCTGTCTCAATCACACACTCACACCTGAGAACTATCACACAATCACACACCCTATATAACCATGGACTTCCTTAGACAGTTTGCTGAGTAGTGTTCTGCGTATAGCACTCCCCTAGTGTTAGCTACCTTACGGAGCCATTCCGTGGTTTCTGAAGTTAAGTCTAGCCTAACCTTGTTCATATTCTGTTTTATCTGTGTCCTGATGCTTGCCTGGTTTATCTTGTCTCGTCTGTCAGCCGCCTGCCCTAGATCTATTGTCTGTTTGGATTTACCCTTGTCTTGCCGTTTCGGACTCTGTTCGCACCTTGCCTGGATTATTGCTCACGTTTTGGATTACCTCTCTTGTCTAGCCCTCTGGATACTGTTTGCTGTTGTTCGACCCTGCCTGTATTTCGACCATGTTTTACAAATAAAGCTTGCACTTGGATCCGCATGTCTCACGTCTCGTTGGCTCCGTTACAGATGAGAACAGCAAACTCTATACCAGTATAAAATATGTAGTGCAAATCAAAGTGCATATATCTACACCATGGAACAGTCATTTATCAAAATATAAATAAACAACCCCTTATGTAAAGCCTATTCAATTACTAACATAATAAAAGTTATCAAACTGACCTGCGTTTTACCATAGGAAACAATACTTCTAAAGAAACAAGATTTTTCTTTTTCTTTTTTAGAACAAAAGGCCTTACAAAAAATGTTCCAAGTGTCACAATATCAGAAAAATGTCAAAGTAAAATTAAGGTGGCATTAATTTGTATTCAATTTACCTTTAGCATATCAACTTCTTTCCATTAAAATAAAACTTAATTTTAAATTTCCAGAAAAAGCCACCAATCTCTAAATTAAACAGACTCTTGTTAGCCTACTGCTTCATTACACATTGAAATAGGCTTCTCACATAGCCTATCCGAGTATAAAGTCAGGCTGGAGGGAATGTTTCGATTCCTTCTACAAAAGCCCTACCTCCAATAAAGTAGGCACGTTTGTTATCTTTTTCTAGCTTTCTCCACTGCTGGCCAAAGTTTATTTCTTTGTCCGCAAGAGACAGATCCTCTGTTATTTTCCCGTAGAAAGGTGGACTCCTTTGCTGCACACCACACAGCATCCCGGCAGAAACGAGAAGCAAACTGCAGAATAGTTCCTCTGGTCTTGTTCGGGTGTTTGCGACCTAACCTGTGAACAATGTCAATGGCATTTGGAAGTTTGTCCTTGTTCTCTGGTAAAATACGCTGACAAACCTCAATGACCCTTCCACGAACATCTTTCTCTTTCTTGAACACCATAGAGTCTCAGATTCCACCGTCGCGAGTAACTTTCCAACTGTGACAGCCTTCTATCTTGCTCCATGGAAGTCTGCTCCATTTTGCCCATCGTTTGACCGAGTGTTTATTAACTGCGAAAGAGCCCCGAGTTGAGAGAGAATAGCAACATCCCGAACGCTCAGTTTTCCGTTGTTTGGCAGCCGGAGACTTGCATGGAGTGTCGAGAAGTGCAGGGAATTCCTCTTCACATAACATAAATTCGTCAGATACCATGTCTGTTTTGGCATAATCATGTAAATTTTCCACAACGAGTTTGCCGGAATAATGCGTTTCATTATCTGCTTTGCTAGCAGGACTAGCCTTCATCTGAGACGTGCTCTTGTTCTTTCTTTTTTCGGATTTGCCCATTGTGTCACACTCACGTAATGAGGCAGTTACTATTTAGATAATAAACCGAGTGAGAAAGTCTTTTCTCAAATGCACTACAAGCAGTTTAAGCTATCTGAGTTTGCGGAGCACACCAATTCACATGTTGCTAGAGCGCCATCTTGAACCGCCCCTTCGGCGCTGCAGTTGCTCAAAATCGGCTGCGAAAGCCTTGATGACGACACACTTTATTCTCATTGGTTAGATTCTGTGATGACAAGCACGAGGTGTGTTGCGTGTTTATTCTAACAAGTCAATTCCAATAATGCACACAAATCTGTTTGTATAACAGTAAAAGCTTTTTTACTGTAGTCACACTGTTATCTTGAGTCATATCAAAAACACTGATAAAAGCATACCCCCACTTTATTGGTATTTAATAGCCTATATGTTTATGCTGAACTTTATTCCTGAACAGATGACGCTGTATTAAGCTGTATCTAAAAAGTGTTTCTGTTGCTCATAAAAAAAAGTTTCTGTGTATTTGACTAATACTGCATTTAATTCACTTTATCTGTGATAAGACTGCAAACACCGTGAGAGCGTCACTACCGGGCGCAGAAAGTGTCCGACTTGACATCTCCGCTTTTAATTCCGCCCCGACTGCAAGCGGCTACTCTCGACAGTGTAGTGTAGTGCATCTCAACGCACCTGTTGCCTTTGTTTCTTGTCGTGTATTGAAGTTGTAACCTACTGTCGGTGAGTCTAGTTTATTTGTCCATGTCAAGTCTGGTCAAGTCTTCGTTCAGATTATGTTTGGATGTTTGCATCACTTTTGAAGTAAACTGCACTAGGTTCTCACTACACTCGCCTTCAGTGGACTCTCATTACAGGATTGTAGGTTGGGGAGTGAATGACCAGCGCTCTCTTCCACCTTCAACACCACGACTGAGGTGAAACCCTCCCATTTACTCCCTCAATTCAAAATCATTGATTGGTTTGTAATTTAAAGGTGTTCTCAGTTCATCTGAATGATGCACAACACTGACATGAACAGAACAGACACTTTAAAGACCTGCCATGCACTGCCTTACACTGTGTGTGTGTGTGTGTGAGAGAGATAGAGAGAGAGAGAGAGAGAGAGACTTTAAAGGAGCAGGAATGAGGAAGCTGCTTTTTTCTTCTTTTTTTTCTCACGTGACTCAAACGTAGAAGCAGGAAACAGGAATCACATGAGTTCAGGGAAAGAGAAACTGAAGTGTAGTTGAGCTGTTGTGTGTTTGTGTCTCTGTATTCATGCAGTAAAATGGAAGAAGACAGAATTTCAGTAAATAAGAAGGAGTTCCTGTGTCCAGTGTGTCTGGATCTCCTGAAGGATCCAGTGGCCATTCCCTGTGGACACAGTTACTGTAAGAGCTGTATTACAGGCTGCTGGGATCAGGAGGATCAGATGAGAGTCTACAGCTGCCCTCAGTGCAGACAGACCTTCAGTCCAAGACCTGCTTTAGCTAGAAACACCATGCTGGCTGAAGTGGTGGAGAAACTGAAGAAGACCAAACTCTCTGCTGACTGTGACGCTGGAGCTGGAGATGTGCAGTGTGACGTCTGTACTGGAAGAAAATACAAAGCTGTCAAGTCCTGTCTGATGTGTCTGAACTCTTACTGTCAGAATCACCTCGAACAACATGAGAGTTTGTTTAAAGGAAAGAGACACAATTTGACCGATGCCACTGGACGACTGCAGGAGATGATCTGCCAGAAACATGAGAAGCTCCTCGAGGTTTTCTGTCGCACTGATCAGAAATGTATATGTCTGCTGTGTACGATGGATGAACATAAAAACCATGACACTGTATCAACTGCAGCACAGAGGACAGAGAAACAGGTATTTAACACTAGACACTGATGAAATATTGCTGACACTCGTTTCATATGCGTTTATATCGGCACCATATTAACAGCTGACAGCATTCACACAGCAGCAGAAATGAACAGCAGCTGCAAGAAGAGTTTCACTGTTGGATGAAAATGAACCGTAAACATTTATCAACACAATCTTTCATAAAATGGGCTTTCATTACACTATTCACCTGTTCTTTGACATATAATACATATAATAAATATATACTTCCATCAGTCAAAATGCAGAAACACTGTCAGTCTGAAGCTCTACATCTGTGTCAGTTTCACTTTAATAATACTTACACTTGTAGTAATTCATGTATGATGATTGTAACTGATCTTGACTTCTGGAGTTTGAACCTACAGCCATTAGTTATCAGTTTAGATAAGTAATCTTTAATCTGCCTCACCCTGTGTTTACTGGATTCATCTGTTCACATGATGATTTAGTGCCAGTAGTTTTCTGTGAGATTCACTATCATGTGTTTGTCCTGCAGAAGCAGCTGAAGGAGACGCAGAAGTCGCTCCAGCAGAGAATCCAGCAGAGAGAGAAAGATCTTCAGCAGCTGAGAGAGGCTGTGGAGTCTCAGAAGGTGAGTCTGGAGAAGAAGAGAAGTTTGTCTCCGGCTCAGTTCAGACTCACTGAAGCCTGAATCACTGTGTGTCCTAACAGCGCTCTGCACAGACAGCAGTGGAGGACAGCGAGAGGATCTTTACTGAGCTCATCCGCTCCATTGAGAGAAGCCGCTCTGAGCTGATACGGCTGATCAGAGATCAGGAAAAGCAAGCAGTGAGTCGAGCTGAAGGACGACTGGAGCGACTGGAGCAGGAGATCAATGATCTGAGGAGGAGAGACGCTGAGCTGGAGCAGCTTTCACACACACAGGATCACATCCAGTTCCTGCAGGTAACACAGATCTAGAAGAACAGGGTCATAGTGGACTTGAGCAGATCCTGCTGTGACACCAGACTCACAGAGAAACATTTCATGGTGAAATCAGTGAACTCAATAGTACAGATTCTGAGTAACATCAAAATTGGATCCAGTGATCCTCAAATCTGATAAAACTGATTTTTATTTGCCTGAATTTGACCATGAAGACCCCAAACATGAACGAGGCTGTATATTAGCAATGCTTCAGTGTATTGAAACCAAGCCAAACCTGCGCGTGTCTTAAGGCGCAGTGCTGGAAAGAGTACTTAAGTAAAAGTAGTGCTACTTAAGGAATGATTTACTTGAATACAAGTAAAAGTCCTGAAAAATAATATGACTCAAGTAAGAGTAAAAAAGTAGTACTACTCAAGTTACTGCGTTACAAAGTACTTTAGTATTATTTTTCTATTTTTACCCAAAATGAGGCGATGTGAGTATTATGGAGTATTAAACACCCTCATGTAATGTATGTTTCATAAGTGAGACTCATAGACCCAATATATTACAGAGATCCAATATACTGTTACACATGCATTTTCTATCACAACTGTTTACATTCACTTACATAACCGACTGTTTACGAGGATATTTTGACATATTTTTGTGTGTATTTGTCCTTTCAAATGCAAAAAGACATGGAAGAGGATTCAGTTCAGTATCACACAGTATACAGTATGAGAGGCGGCTCTTTGTGTGCATGTCTTGGATGTTTGTGCAGCAGAGAAAACAGCACACAAGTCTTTATTGACTTGAATAGTTTAAAATAGCTGTTTCTGAGCATGAGTCTTCTTGTGCTTGAGTGGTTTAAAGTCATATTAAAATGTGCACAAAGGAGTCGATATGAGGAATCATTGTTGATGTTGAGGTTATTTTCAGCTTTATACAAAGTTTGCTTTGTACATTTAGTTTAAATGCGCTTTACCATTCGCTGCACTGTTAGATGGACATTTATGTTCTCAACAGATGTTTTATCATCCAAACTATTTCCTAGAAAGTTCATACAAGTGGAAAATATTAGAATCTGTAGCTCTAATGTGATATAATGAATATGAGAAGAATGAAGCTGATGCTGTGAAAGTGCTGGATTGAGGTGAGTTACTAAAGATCAGTCGAGTCAACAAGAGCCGCACAAATCTGATGTTGGAGCAGGTTATTGGGTGAAGTGTGGAGCTGATGAGTTTTGATTTCTGTTTTCTGTAGAGTTTCCAGTCTCTCTCAGCTCCTCCTGAATCTACAGACGTAAATGATGATCCCTTCATTTCTCTCGTCTCTTTTGATGATCTGAGAGAATCTGTCCATCAGCTGAGAGACAAACTGGAGGATTTCTGCAAAGAGGAGCTCAAGAAGATCTCAGACAGAGGTAAAGTCCTGGAGATTCATCAGAAACCAGTCCATCATCATCTCATATCATGGAGAACATCATATTAGAAATGTCTTAGGAATGGATGCAGGATCATGAGAATCACACTGTTCATGTCTGTTGATTTCCACAGTCACATTCACCAACATTGTTCTCTGGACCAGGAAGGACTTCCTACAATGTAAGTCAGTAAGAAAACAAGCAGAAAAACTCACTGAGTTCATGTTCTTCTGTAGAAGGAGAAAGAAGAGTTTTATAAATGATGTAAATGATAGGGCTGCCCTCGACTAAATATTTTTCTGATCGACTAATAGTTGTTCATTTGAAGTGATTTGGTGACTAATCGCACGTTTATATTAATTAACCATATAATTCATAATAATGAGCCTTTAATTGTCTATAGCCTATCAGCGCTCAAGCGCACACATAAAGCTTGCCACAGAGCACCACAGAAGTAATGATTATGAATGTTTCAGGGAAAAAACAGCAAGAAGACTGCTTTAACATCATAATAATTCATTGATAAACTAGTGTTTTCTGTATTTTCGGCTGCAGTGATGAAGTCGACACTGACTCGTCATCTCCGCAGTGGACGTGTTTCATACGGATTACATAATCTGAAAATATTTGTTTTCCATTTTTCGATGTTTAGCTGAGTGTGTTATTGTACCGTGGACAGCTGACTCCTAAAGTTTTTGATATTCTTCATGTGTGATGATCAGTTCACAGCAGTGACAGAAATTAATCTTTCACAATAACTTTAAATTGATTTTTACCTTTTATGTGCATTTTTTACCTTTATAAAGTCATTTTTGTCTAAAAGTGTGCATCAGCAATGAGTCAAATTTTTACGTTTAATCAGTGGATTAGAATAATAAGACATTTGGGCTGTTACCGAGCAAATTAAATCAGTATCAACAAAATTCATCTTTGCACAGCAGAGGAAACACAGAAGCTGCATCTGAAGAGACATTTAGATGTGTTTACACACTGTTTAATGCAGGACATGAATAAATTTAACCTGCCGTTACAAATGCATAAATAATGTTTTGATATATTAAACATAAAACGTTGAAAACTGATATTTGAAATTATAAAAAAAAAAAGAAAAGATACTTTAAATGAAATTAAAACCGCTAGCAGGTGGCAGCAAGTCACTGTTAATAAGTGAGTCATTGCGACTGAACCGAATCATTTAAACGGTTGATTCATTCAGGAACGAAACACTGTCATGTTGCTCAGAGACACAGAACAGCGCTGTGACTTTGTTTGGAATTATTTTTTATTGTTGAAATAGAGCAAGAACAGGTGATATAGTGTCTAAAATGTAAATCTCTTAATATTAAGAAAAATGGCACTCTTCGTGTGATATTAACTATATGAAATGATAACAATATATACATTTTCTGCCCCATATCTTGAATTCTGTGATGATTCTAAATGTTTTTAATAGACTGAATCATGCAGTGAAAGAACACACTTCACGTGATGAATGCGTGCACTCTGTAGCGTTTTCAGTGGTTTTGCGATATACTGGATAATGTCAAATCACACATCGTTAAAACAACAATTACGATATTATCACAGATGATATATATATATCACACACCCCTAGTCCTGACCGATGTGCTGTAATTACCACACAGACCAGCTGTTAATGACCTGTCCGTCACGGACTACTGACTTCACTTTCTGTGGATTTTCTTTTCCTGCGACTAATAAAGTTGTGATCGGCTAAGCCTCTATTAGAGGGCAGCCCTAGTAAATGATGATTTGCACAGATATCTGGTCATCTGTACTGAGACACTGATGATACACTGAACATGAAGAGTTCAGCTACATGACAAGATCAAACAGATTCATAATTCCTGATTCTGATGTGTTTTATCTCCATCAGATTCCCATCAGCTCACTCTGGATCTGAACACAGCGAATAAACTCCTCCTTCTGTCTGAGAACAACAGAGTGATTACTTACACTGACTCAGATCAGTCGTATCCTGATCATCCAGACAGATTTGATAAGTGGTGGCAGGTGTTGTGTAGAGAGAGTGTGTGTGGACGCTGTTACTGGGAGATTGAGTGGAGTAGAGATGTGTTTATATCAGTGTCATATAAGAGCATCAGCAGGAAGGGAGGAGGTTATGCCTGTGGGTTTGGATATAATGATCAGTCCTGGAGTTTGTTCTGCTCTCGCTCCAGTTACACATTCAGACACAATAACATACAGACTCCTCTCTCTGTGAAGTCCATCAGCAGGAGAATAGGAGTGTTTGTGGATCACGGTGCAGGAACTCTGTCCTTCTACAGCGTCTCTGACACAATGAGCCTCATCCACACAGTCCAGGCCACATTCACTCAGCCGCTCTATCCTGGGTTTACTGTTCATAAAGGATCATCAGTGAAACTGTGTTGATGAATCAGAATAGACTGATGAGGGATTCTACCCATAATGCTTTGAGCTGCATGATGAATCAGTAACAGTGAGATGTTATAGAGTCTCTTCTTTTCTCATTAAGGGCTCGTTCACATATCTCGCTCAAGTTCATTATTTCAAATGTTCTGGTTTCTTCAGGCGATGAACAGAACAGCTGATCATTATAGATTATGATTATTTGTCTTTCTTGTTTTCTCGTGATCTCGACATAATGAAAGTAGTTTTTCTTACAATGATTGTTTGATGTTTATAACACAATGCGTCGTGAGTCTGCTGTTGCTATAGTAACGAGCGCTACTGTGACGCATCTGATCGACAGATAAACCACGCTCTTATACTGTATGTTGTGATATTTCACACACTTTTGCTTCGCAGAGTAATAAACACTACAATAAACAAATATATGCTAATCAATCACTGCTGATTTGTTTCCAGAGACAGGACGCTAAACGTGTTGTTTGTGTAATTAACATGTTTAAATGATCAGAGCAGGGCAGGGGCTCAAACCAAGAAAGGGGGCACTAAGGCGGCGGGTGCTTGTTAATACAAATTATCCAGTTGTTACAAATATACAATTAAAATAGAAGACGACACACTCTGTACTAATTTCAGATATTATTGTAGATGTTTTAATAGAACATCACAATTACACATAACTGTTTTGTTTGCTTTTTTTTCTACACAGTGTGCAGCAAATTGGTGTTATTTTTATTAGATCTGATCAGGTACAATAATTTGATTAAATATTCTAATTCTACAAATGTGAGTATTTTTTACAAGTTATTAGCACTTTTACATCACCATTACAGAGGTAAAAACAAAGCCCCTGTAAATCACTTTAAGGAGTCAAATATCAGCTCCTGATGGGAATATAGTTATATTGTGTGCGTCGATGCCACATAAACCACACACACATATAATATAAAGCCAACTGAAAGATTGTTTTCCTGTGTCTACTTCAACTGTTCATTAAATACCCTCAATTCATGCAGTTTTTTTGTGTTTTTTGGTGTTGTTTAAAAAAAGAATTTATTTACCTCTAAAAGTACCATATTTTTCATGTAAAATATGCTTATTTTTTGTTATATTTAATATTTCTTATACGTCAAAATCTAAAATTGTGGTGACATCTGGTGACATATGATGGCATAAAAATATCAAAATATCAATAGCCACTATATGGCTGTAGAACTCAATGGCTGCATATAGGCTGAAATCAATAAACCGTTGTTTTAATGAATTTAAACTCTTAAGTTTTAGCTTTTATCACAAGTTAAAAGTGTAGAGTTAAAAAAAAAAAACATTTGTGTTGGGTCAAAATATGCTTACAGACAAATCTGACCGTGCTATAAGCAAAAGACAAAGTAGGAGACAGAGTTATCATTTATTTCTAACAAAAAAACATCAAATTTCAATAGCTTGAAAAAGTAAAATGGAACCAAATGGTGCCAAACAGTTAAGAATAAACAATAAACCTAACAAGCAGCATGTTCCAGACATTTCTTTTTACATTTTCATCAACAAATCTTGCAGCAGGACTTTGATCTGTGTGTGTGTGTGTGTGTGTGTGTGTGTGTGTGTTTGCCATATTGAGAATGTTGTATAGACTCACCCCTACATTTATGTGTATGATCTGCATTGTGTTGGATTTATTGACTTTTATTGGACAAATAAAAAAAAATGCTTTGGATTTTGGTATTTCCCATTCATTTTGTGTGTGTTCTTGTCTTGAACCTCTCAGATTAAGGAAACTATAAAAAAAATTAAATAAAAGATTTTGCCCAAATTTGTCCCGAATGATGATTGAGGATTAAACCTTTGTATCATCCTAAAAAACAGAGCGCTGCCTAATGAAGGGCACGAGTTTCAGATATTGGGGACAGATTGGCCATTTAATAATTATTGGGGGGGACTTGTCCCCTCGATGTCTATGGTGGTTACGGCCCTGATAGATAGATAGGTATATACAGTGAGGAAAATAAGTATTTGAACACCCTGCTATTTTGCAAGTTCTCCCACTTAGAAATCATGGAGGGGTCTGAAATTGTCATCGTAGGTGCATGTCCACTGTGAGAGACATAATCCCAAAAAAAAAAATCCAGAAATCACAATGTATGATTTTTTAACTATTTATTTGTATGATACAGCTGCAAATAAGTATTTGAACACCTGTCTATCAGCTAGAATTCTGACCCTCAAAGACCTGTTAGTCTGCCTTTAAAATGTCCACCTCCACTCCATTTATTATCCTAAATTAGATGCACCTGTTTGAGGTCGTTAGCTGCATAAAGACACCTGTCCACCCCATACAATCAGTAAGAATCCAACTACTAACATGGCCAAGACCAAAGAGCTGTCCAAAGACACTAGAGACAAAATTGTACACCTCCACAAGGCTGGAAAGGGCTACGGGGAAATTGCCAAGCAGCTTGGTGAAAAAAGGTCCACTGTTGGAGCAATCATTAGAAAATGGAAGAAGCTAAACATGACTGTCAATCTCCCTCGGACTGGGGCTCCATGCAAGATCTCACCTCGTGGGGTCTCAATGATCCTAAGAAAGGTGAGAAATCAGCCCAGAACTACACGGGAGGAGCTGGTCAATGACCTGAAAAGAGCTGGGACCACCGTTTCCAAGGTTACTGTTGGTAATACACTAAGACGTCATGGTTTGAAATCATGCATGGCACGGAAGGTTCCCCTGCTTAAACCAGCACATGTCCAGCCCGACTTAAGTTTGCCAATGACCATTTGGATGATCCAGAGGAGTCATGGGAGAAAGTCATGTGGTCAGATGAGACCAAAATAGAACTTTTGGTCATAATTCCACTAAACGTGTTTGGAGGAAGAAGAATGATGAGTACCATCCCAAGAACACCATCCCTACTGTGAAGCATGGGGTGGTAGCATCATGCTTTGGGGTGTTTTTCTGCACATGGGACAGGGCGACTGCACTGTATTAAGGAGAGGATGACCGGGGCCATGTATTGCGAGATTTTGAGGAACAACCTCCTTCCCTCAGTTAGAGCATTGAAGATGGGTCGAGGCTGGGTCTTCCAACATGACAATGACCAAGCACACAGCCAGGATAACCAAGGAGTGGCTCTGTAAGAAGCATATCAAGGTTCTGGCGTGGCCTAGCCAGTCTCCAGACCTAAACCCAATAGAGAATCTTTGGAGGGAGCTCAAACTCCGTGTTTCTCAGCGACAGGCCAGAAACCTGACTGATCTAGAGAAGATCTGTGTGGAGGAGTGGGCCAAAATCCCTCCTGCAGTGTGTGCAAACCTGGTGAAAAACTACAGGAAACGTTTGACCTCTGTAATTGCAAACAAAGGCTACTGTACCAAATATTAACATTGATTTTCTCAGGTGTTCAAATACTTATTTGCAGCTGTATCATACAAATAAATAGTTAAAAATCATACATTGTGATTTCTGGATTTTTTTTTAGATTATGTCTCTCACAGTGGACATGCACCTACGATGACAATTTCAGACCCTCCATGATTTCTAAGTGGGAGAACTTGCAAAATAGCAGGGTGTTCAAATACTTATTTTCCTCACTGTGTATATATATATATATATATATGCATAAATATAAAGTATATTGCAAGTTTTCTTTTAAGGTTAGGTTATATATTTTCTAGATGTACTCGCTGGACTGAAGTGTAAACGTTCTTTGCTCTCTTCTTGTATAAGATGAAAGTGTTATGCGCTAATTAGTAACTTACAATGTTTTTATTCAATTCACATTAAATACAAAGTCATTCCTATTTAAAATATTTTATGGTAACACCCATATCTGGTACTTAAGTAAAAAGATTATTTTTACGCAAAGTTATTAGGTTACACTATTAGGCTACTTTGCCCATCGCCCGTTATCAACTAACATAATCTATAAAGGTGCAAAATGCATTTACTTACACATATTTGAAAATCGAGATATTTCATGGTATATTTTGGGAATATTATATAAAAATACTAAATGAATAAGTCTATATCAGTTATACAGTGGTATTGTGGCTGCTGTGTGTCACATGATAAGCATGAAATTCCAAAATAATGAGTGCATGATGCTCCTGACTCTACAGTACAACATTATGTCAAATAAATGAAACATGATGAAACATTCATTTTAGTTGAAATTAGAGATTGCAGTGATGCATGACATGAAAAAATGACTGAATGAATAATACTTGAAGCAGGTTAAGATTCATTTTAAAATTGTGCCCCCTAAACACACAAGTGGCCCTGTCTGACTCTGGCCCCGGGCCCCGGTTACTGTGGTCTCCGCGCCGGCAGGTGGCGACGTGAGCGCGCCGGCGCTCGTGCTCGAGGAAGACCGTTGCTGTAGTAACGCGGACGTGCGCGCGCCTGATGATAAACATGTGAGTAAATCATCTCTTTTCCATCAAGTTCATCTTCACTGTACGGTTATTAATAAAGCGAGAGAAGTGTTATTTCAGTTACGAAACACATCCAAGACGTTCGGAACCGATTCAGAGACGAACTGTGTCTGTTTACAGTGTTTAGAGTGAAACCGAGCCGTTTATCTGAAACATGTCAGCTAGTGATGTTCTCTTCCAGCTAACAGCTAACAACAGCTAGCAGCTAACTCTCTCAAAGTCATGAACAAACACCTCCAGCAGCGTTAATCATAAGACGTTCGTTCAAAGTGATTTGGTGTCCAATAATGTTCTTAAAACATGAATATTTTCACAGATCGTTTAATCTGAGAGGTTTTATCTGACGCTGTGTAAACAGAGAACATTCAGATCTAATAATGTTCCCATAATGATTGCAACATGATCAAAATTACCTTTATTAAAACGTTTTTAAAACATTTTCAGACGTTCAGAAATAACGTTTTCATAGCTTAATGGAAACATTATAGTTAGCAGGGATCATACTTTTCCCCCCTGCTTTTAAAGTTAATTTAATATTGTTTATTAATTTTTATAGGTTGAAGTCTATTTATTTTGCTGTCTGTCATAATAATGCACTATTGTATTGTGTGTTTGCAGTTCATTACCATTATTTCTTTAACATTGTTTTTCCTTACAGTTCACAAACCACACATTAAACCCATAATATATATATTTTTAAATTTATAAATGCTAAAAATCTTTTTTTTTTTTTTTAGAAAGATTTTTTCAGGGTTTAATTTATTATTATATGTGTCCCTGCAGCACAGAAGCAGTCATAAGCAGCACAGCTATATTTGTAGCAATAGCCAACAATACATTGTATGGGTCAAAATTATACATTTCTCTTTTATGCCAAAAATCATTAGGATATTAAGATATCAAAAGATATCAAAACTTATTTTTTGATTAGTAATATGCATTGCTAAGAACATAATTTGAACAACTTTAAAGGTGATTTTCTCAATATTTAGATTTTTTTGCTCCCTCAGATTCCAGATTTTCAAATAGTTGCATCTCAGACAAATACTGTCCTATCATAACACACCATACATCAATTTCAAAACTTTGACTCTTATGACTGGTTTTGTGCTCCAGGGTCATATATGTATAATTGTTATTATTGTAGAAGTACTACGATGCAGTGTTTATTTGTCATGTCTGCAGTGAATATCTGCGTCAGTGGAGATGACGAGGTGTTTGAGTCTGTGTTGATGTGTTTGTGAGTGATGAAGATGATGATGATGAAGATGTGAAGGTGGGATGTCTGCGTTAAAGAGTCTGGTTCCTGCGCGTTTCCTCACGCTCGCCGCTCACCTGGTCATCGTTATCACCATCTTCTGGTCACGGGTGAGACGAGAACACACACCTTCACAGCTGTACCAGGCTTTAAGAGTCTGAGGACTGACGTGTGTGTGTGTGTGTGTGTGTGTGTGTGTGTGTGTGTGTGTGTGTTACAGGACAATAACATCCAGTCATGTCTGCCGCTGGAATTCACTGAAGAACAGTTCAAAACAGAAGACACACGGTAAAACACACACACTTTCACCACTTCTTTTGTCACAGGAGGCAGATTCTAAAGCGCTTTACGTGAAAAACACTTACTATGGCTTGATGCATTAAAACCAAACTCAAGAAACACATTATTAATAAAGCATACCACGTACAGACAAACAAATATGAGGCGTAATATGGACACGACGCGTTTAATTACGCATTGAGCGTTTTCCTCCCATAGAAAACCTTTATAAAGAAAACACTTAATGTGGCCTGATGCATTAAAACAGTGTTTTTAAAAGACCAAAACTCAAGTTTGCCTGTATGTATAATGATTTATTAATAATGGTTATTGGTGACTTCCGGTTATGGCGAGGTGCTAAGAGGTCGCAACTTTTTGGCTCTGCTGCTAGTTTGTAATTAATCCTACAATACCAACCAGAATAGTATTTAAAGTCAAACAACAAGAATATAAGAGAACAGGGAATTAAAATGTCACGTAAGGGTTAAATATTACTACATATTGTTTTCTTTTAAGTTCTTATGGCCAAATATGTGTTTATTTTCATGGTTACAATAATTAAAAACAGACATAGGGTGGAAGGGGAAAACATGGACATGAATCACATAAGGGACGTTCAACAGTATTATTTGATACTTCTTTGATACCATCCACCCTTCAGCTCAGGCCTAAGGTAGGCCTGCTGGTTATTATTGGTTATTGGTGCCTGAATGTTCCAATGTAATTAACCCTTTAACGGTTATGTTTACAAATGGTGCATAGTTCTAATCTTTAACTATTGGTAAGGCTGTACTTGGTAATAGCAGAGAGAGCTAAAGAGAAGGAAATAATTAAAAGCAAGAGACAGAAGGCTCTTTGTGTGTGGACTCATATCGGTCATAAGCGGTATAAGGTGTGCGTTTCTTTTTCCCTTTTCTTCTTGCTATATATGGGTGTGTTTCCATCAAAATATCTTATTGTATTAAAATAAATCTTAAAAATACATTATATAACTAATGTCTAGTAGTTTGAAGGTGAAATTTACCTCATGGAACTGTAGGGGTTTAAATAAAATTACAAAGGTTAAGCAAGTGATGAACAGGATAAAATTCTTGCAATCAAAAATAATTGTTTTGCAAGAAACTCATTTATTGAGTGGGGATATTTCTAAAATAAAAAGAAGATGGCAGGGTCAGGTGTTGTCTGCTCCGTATACCACTCATGCTAGAGGGGTTATGATATTAATTCATAAATCTGTCCCACTACTAATTAAAAATATAATTAAGGACCCTGCAGGTAGATATATAATAGTTCAGGGTATGCTATTACTTGAAAATATAAATCTGATAAATGTATATGGTCCTAATGAAGATGACCCTAAATTCTATAACAATCTGTTTCTGACCAAAATTTCTAAATCCCTGGTAGCCCTTCGGGCACGTACTCTTCAGATTTTGGTAGCCCGAATATTAACTTAACTAGCCCAAATTAAAAAAAAACATTATATTTTTTTAAATATAGAAAATCAGATAGGAGTTTAAATGTCAATCAAATATAAACAAATATGAAGGAAGGAATCTTATTTCACTATTTACAGGGTCTGCGCAGAATTTTAAAAATAAATTTAAGGCAATTCATGACCCATTTTAAGAGCTGCACAAGTAAAATGAACACAGAATGAGCGGGGTTGGACAATGTCTATGGTAACATACAGTATTGAGCCATAAAATTACATGATTTACAGTTCAGATACAGGTTTTCATGTTAATTTAAGGTATTATGGTCAGGTATTATGTTAATTTAATGTCTTAATTGTTTAAATTTTTAGAAGGCACATTAACTTCTTTCTCATTTACAACTCTGTGTTTGCTGCGTAAAAAGTTGATATTTGCATTGATCTGACCATAAACAGCAAGAAAGGCTTATTGTAAATGCAGATTCACTCTCTGCCACGAGGTGGCGCTTTAGGAGCGCTGAAATACTGCGGTTTCCCCGGAAACGCTGTACACTACGCAGCTCTTCGCTCATAAACGCTGCTTTATCAGGAATTATAGGTAAAATGAAATTAAATTGCCAACGACACGTTTCTGAGGACAGTCGGTTCCCTTCAGATACATCCACATAAAGACATCCGCGCCGCGTTTTGACTTGAAACGTGCCGCGCTCATTATTTATTCAATGACATCGTTTGCCTTTACAATAATAAATCTAAATCTATAGATGCAAATGCACAATTACTCCTACTTAGATCACAATACAATGAACTGTCAGCTAACAAAGCAGCAATTCATTTATTGAAACTTAAACAATCCTACTATGACCAGGGGGAAAAACCTGGGAAACTTTTAGCATGGCGAATTAAACAACAACAAACAGAAAGATCTATTAATTAGATTGAAGATCCAAGCGGTAGAACCATAGTAGATCCCACAGAAATCAATGAGGCCTTTAAGGTGTTTTATGAGAAACTGTATACCTCTGAGGGTACTCCCAGACTCGATAAGCAGACACAATTTCTAAATAACCTTAATATTCCCAAAATTTCAGAAAATGAAAGTAAAGCATTAGATGGAGAATTAACAGAGATAGAAATTGCAGAAGCAATTAACTCTATGCAAGCTGGAAAAGCGCCTGGGCCAGATGGCATACCTATAGATATTTACAAACAATTTCAATCCAAATTAATTTTACCCCTTTTGGAGATGTTCCAGGAGTCTTCTCCCTACATCCATGAGGAATGCCCTAATAATTTTACATATTTGGGTATAAAAATTGTTCATGAGTTAGAGCTTCATTGCTCAGAATAGCTGTTTTGTAGCTTCTGAGAGCACTAAAAGCTGTGTTAGTGCAACTAAGCAAATGAAGAGAATCCAAGGCCACAGATGCTGAAAAGCTTCTTTCTCAGTCAGAGAAAGTTGCTTAGTGCAATTTTAAGAGCAAAGGCATGCAAGAAGGCTCAGATACAGACAGTCAACAGTAGTTTGAAACTCATACAATATAAATGGCTGATGCGAACATATCTAACTCCTGTTATGTTGCACAAGTTTAATGATAATATTCCTGATACCTGTATAAAGTGTAATGAGGCAAGAGGTACACTGTACCATTTGTATATGGGAATGTGAGAAAGTGAAACCTTTTTGGCAAGATATAATTAATATGATTGACCAAATTCTATCAAAGAAATTACCACTGGATCCTAAACTTTATATTCTGGGTATATATCCTATCAGTCCTATCTTACAAAGCAAAGAGGTCAGATTCATTGAAATGTGTATTTTACAAGCCAAACGAATAATTTCTCTTAATTGGAAAAATATCAATGAGCCAAGAGTTGGAAAGTGGATCAAAGAAATGGCGTCAAACATGTCAATGGAAAAGATCACATATGTTGTCAGAAAGAAACAAAACATGTTTGAAGATGTCTGGAGACCTTTTACTAATTTCTTAAGGCATAATGTTAATGTTGATAGCCTGCTACAACAAGATTTGAGGGAGTAGGGTAATATCATGATCTACTTTACAAACTTGGGAAACACTCTTTACTCAATTTAGATATCTTTAATTTTTTTTTTTTTTAATGTTTTTATTTTTATTTAAATTATTTTATTTATTTATTTATTATTATTATTATTTTTAAATTAAATGTTTTTATTTTTATTTAAATTATTTTATTTATTTATTTATTATTATTATTATTATTATTTATTTATTTTTTTTCCTTCTTTTGTTCGGGGATGGGGTGCTGGGAGGGAGAATAGGGTGTAAAATGTTTGCTGTGGTTACAGGTTTGTTACTTATTGTGTAATCTGCTGTAATATGCAAACTGAAAAAAGTAATAAATATATTGTTAAAAAAAAAAAAGGTTATTAGTTGTTTAAAAACACTGTTTTAATGCATTAAGCCACGTTACGTTGTGTTCTTATTCTGGACTCATCTGCATGTCTGTAGGCTACATTATATGCTTATTATATTACTAATGTGTTTACTGAGTTTGGTCATTTAAAAACACTGTCTGAACGCATTAAGCCACGTTAAGCATCTTCATAATGGTTTTCTATGGGAGGAAAACGCTTAATGCGTAATTAAATGTGTTGCATTCGTATTATGGATCATATCTGCTTGTCTGTACATTATATGCTTTATTAATAACGTGTTCACTGTCTGACTCTCTTCAGGCTGCTGGTGGCTCTGTCTGTGACTCTGGGGCTGTTTGTGATTGAACTGGCTGGGTTTCTCTCTGGAGTCTCCATGTTCAGCAGTAACCAGGCCCTGCTGTGTATCCTTACACACACACACACACACACACACACTCAGTCCAGTGCCGATGAACTCGGTTACAGTGATTCTGATCATGGATAATCAAGCAGCTTCAGTCAAACTTTTACTGAATAATTCATTTCTGCTCTGAAAATACAAATTTATATCATACATTGAGATGTAAACCCATAAATGTGAGAAAAAAGTCCAAATTCAAAATCAAAATTCTAGTCAGAAAAAAATGTGAGACATAAACTCAGAATTATGAATTATGTACACTTGCAATTACAAGAAAATATCCAAATTGCATGATGTAAACGCAGAATTACGAGAAGAAATGACAGAATTGCAGATATAAACACAGAATCCATGGCAGAAGTAAGCTTCCATAATATACAGTACTTGAGACATAATACAGATTACCAGAGAAAATTATAATTTTTTTAGTTATTTAAAATCATTGCTCAGTTTGTATATATATATATATGTATTCCATGACAGAAACAAGCTTCTACAGTATCCAGAGTGTGTCTTGTTGTGAAGCTGTAGCGCTTAAGTGTGCAGTGATTGTACAGTATTCTGAGTCTCGATGTGTTTCTCTGAGCATCTCTTCAGCTCTGATCTCTCACTCCAGCGCCTGCGTCAGTCTGTCCTGCTTTGTTTTCCAGCAGTGGCCCTGCTGGACGTACTGGATCATATTCAGCTTCTGCAGGTCCGTCTGCTCGCTCACTGATTACTATTAGAAGCAGCTTAGAAGTGTTATCAATCATCAGAGAGAGGCAGGGTTCCCACGGGTCCTTGAAATCCTTGAAAGTTTGTGAATCTGATTAAAAATTTTCAAGGCCCTGGAAAGTTTTTGAAAATAAACAAACATAGATACAGGTCCTTGAAAATTCCATATTATTCCCTCCGGTCCGCTAATGTGTTATTTCACCAACACTTTGTGCATACTAGCTTGCTTGATTTCCGCTGCACATTAATGCGTTACGTTACTTTGTGTTGTTCGTTGCCATGACGTTCACACGCACACAAAGTTACTAAGATGGTACGTCAGTGTTTCACAGACACACCGTGAAACACTGCAAAAATAGGCTGAAACGTGATGACTGGAAAATGCACGTTTCAAGATATTTGGCTCACCAAAGAAGATTACAAAGAATGGCTTGCCAGAGATCCAAAGGATGTAATGTTGAATTGCTTTGCTTGTTAAAATAATGAAAAGCCATGAGGCAAGAAAAACTTAAAAGCATATTCATATATCTTAAAACTTCTGGTTACATGAGCCTAAGCTCTTTTCAATAAAATCCATGCAAAAGTTAATATCAGATCATTTTAGAATACAGTGTAGTATGTACCAAATATTATTCAATTTTATGCAAAACAGAAATACGACAAATATCAGATTTCTGTCATATGCCCAAAAATAAATGCAAAAAAGCTTTTTTGCATAGTTGTGTTTGACACATGAAAACTGTAACAATGTATCTTACAAGGTGACGCGATGTAACCTTTGCTCTCACTTGAACTGTGTCCCCACATTAAGTCCTTGAATTTGAGGGTATTGGACCTGGAAAGGCCTTGAATTTGAAGTTAACCAGGTGTGGGAACCCTGGAGAGGGAATGAACGTAAGCTCTCCTGGGGCTCAGGATGAAATGCAAATGTGTGATTGGAAAATGTAAATGTATTATTTCTGCATGTGGCCCTGAACCACAAAACCAGTCATAAGGGTCAATTTTTTAAAATTAAGATTTATACATCATCTGAAAGCTGAATAAATAATCTTTCCATTGATGTATGGTTTGTTAGGATCGGACAATATTTGAAAATCAGGAATCTGAGGGTGCAAAACAATCTAAATATTGAGAAAATCACCTTTAAAGTTGTTCAAATGAAGTTCTTAGCAATGCATATTACTAATCAAAAATGAAGTTTTGATATATTTACGGTAGGAAATTTACTAAATATCTTCATGGAACATGATCTTTACTTAATATCCCAATGATTTTTGGCATAAAAGAAAAACTGATAATTTTGACCCATACAATGTATTGTTGGCTATTGCTACAAATATACCTGTGCTGCTTATGACTGCTTCTGTGCTGCAGGGTCACATATGTCTTAGATATATTATATATTTTGGTATATTAACACCGTTAATGTAATGAAAATGAACATTTTACGCTGTATCTGCCATCTGAACTGTGTGTGTCTGTGTCTGTGTGTGTGTGTGTGTGTGTGTGCGTGCGTGTGTGTCTGTGTCTCTGTGTGTGTGTGTGTGTGTGCGTGCGTGCGTGCGTGCGTGCGTGCGTGCGTGTGTGTGTGTGTGTGTCTGTGTGTGTGTGTGCGTGCGTGCGTGCGTGCGTGTGTGTCTGTGTCTGTGTGTGTACGTGTGTGTGTGTGTGTGTGCGTGCGTGCGTGTGTGTGTGCGTGTGTGTCTGTGTCTGTGTCTGTGTGTGTGTGTGTGTGTGTGTGTGCGTGTGTGTGTGTGTGTGTGCGTGCGTGCGTGAGACAGTGTGATTCCAGCTCTCTTTGAGTTCTTTCTGCTGGTTTCGCTGCAGTCGATGTGAGTGATTCTTCATCTGAGGACTGGAGGATGTGAAGAAGACACTGGTTCTGTCGGATCATGATTTCACAGTGTCTTGTGCAGATAGAGACGAGCTCTGCTGGAGAAATAGAGAGATTTGTAGATATTTCGCTTTTCTATGTTTTTATAAAGGAATTAAACATGAATTTTCAATGAATTTGTAAGTCTGTGTCGTATCAGTCTGAAGTTGTCTTTGTATTTTTATGGGGGTTTTTTTGCATTTTTATTTGAATTTTTATGGACTTTTCTACAGGAGTTTGATGCAAAGCAGATGTACACATTTATGGAAGCATATTTACACCACATAAGAAAAAATCTCCAAAATACATGTGACAAAATATTTAAATGATAAGATTGCAAGTTATTATTTACAAGACAAGTTCTTTAAATTATGTAAAAAAAAAAAAAAAAGGCTAAATTATGAGATTACAAAGTTATGACAAGTAATAATTTTGTCATAATTATGGCTTTTCATAATTTTGACTTTATAACTATGACTTTTTATTTCATAATAATTCATAAACTTTTTGTCATAATTTCAACATTTCATGTAATAATTTCATGACATGAATGACTTTAATCTCATACATGACTTTTTATGTCATAATTTCAACTTTTTATGTCAGAATTCCAATTTAAAACATTATGTTCTCTTATACAATAACAGCAATATGCATAATTGTATGTAGAGTACGTTTACTGTAAATATCTTATATTTTAATTGTTGATTAAATCATAAGATTAAAATATTTGAAGAGTTCATTCGCAAATACAGATAATTTTCAAAAATCATGTTTGTTTTTTATTATTATTATTATTGTTATCATGGTTTTATTCACCTTTTTATATATATATAGCTTTTTTTAACCTAATTAAAATAACCCAACTGCAATTTGATTGAGATTAACTGGAATGCACAATACATGAAAAACATGATTTTTGAAAATTGTTAAATCTTTATTTTTGTGGCGGTTTCAGAATGATTGGCACATCCCTGGCCCAATGAGCGTTCGTGTCCATGGGCCAATCAGCGGGGAGTTTTGAGCGTCTCGGCCAATAGAAATGCAGCTGGTGTTCAGTTTAAATCCAGGCGGTTGAAAAAGAGCGAAACGGAAGAGCAGAGACACAGACGCAAGAACTCAATGAACATGCAGGTATAATAAACAATTATTAATCATCTCATTTAAACGTTAGCGCGTATATATGTGTGTTTAGGAGATGTTAGTATTGCGTGGTGACTAATCTATATCAAATTAAAGTCTTTACTGTCATTGTTCAGCTACGAGACCGAGTGCTAAATCCACTCAGACGTTAGCTATAATATATTAGAGATAGGCCTATGTTTTAATATTTGTTATGGTTACCCATCTGAGAGCTGTTTTTTGTTTTATTGATGTAACTGCTTTATTCATCAGTGTGTGTTGAGTTTGAGACGTGTTTGTGTTTTTATCAGAATAAAGAGAACCGGGAACCCCGAGCTCTGCAAACACAGGTAACGTTAAAGTAACGCTAGCGTCTCATTGCTCTCTCGTTCACTAGTGTGTGTGTGTGTGTGTGCGTCTGCTGATTATTGTGTGTGTTTGTGCTTCAGGTTGCTGCTGTTGTTCCTCTCAGAGTCGGTATGAATCCAGACACACACGCTGTTACAGGTAACACCTCTAGAACAACAAACACACACTCTTTATAAACGAGTTGTTTAGTAATACATGCTGCTGATGGTTGAAAGTTGCAGTATGGTCCTCCTTCAGAGGCGTTTTGTTGTCTGGACAGTGAACTCTTAGTGCTATAGATTATAGATGTGATCTCACTGCTAACAGACACATGCTGTCACTCCATTTGTTGCATGTTTTTATTAAATTCTGTGATTTGATTGGTTCAGTCTCTGGTCTTCTTTCAGGTCCTGGGAGAGTCCCTGTGAAGTCAAGCACAAAGTGAGTCTGTTGTAAGAATCTTATTTAAGCCATCATGGTTTTTATTCCTGCTGAAGATCATGTGAATCCAGAGTTGTGAGTGTGAATGTGCAGACTGCACACAGTGATGTTTAATGTCTTGTTTTCCAGTACAAATATCTCAGTTCAGTAATAAAATGATTGAATCAAGAGACACTGACTTGAGGTGCACAATAACATCAGAGAAATTCCTCAATTAAAGTCAGTTGATCCTAAAATAGTTACCAATGTGTTCAGAACTAAAGTGAGTTAAGTTGGTTTCTGACCCTGTTGGCAGATTTTGTCTTGTCAATTTGTCAGTAAATGTGTATTGATTTAAGAATGTATAGAAAATCATAAAGAATGACAAGATACAGGGGAAGCATTTGTCAGGGTTAAACCATACGAAATCGTGTTCTGTGGTTTATATGACCGTTAATCTCAAACTTAAGCTGTACTTTTAGTTTAAGTCATTTACATTTAGTCACTTAGCAGATGCTTTTATCCAAAGCGACTTACAAATGAGGACAATAGAAGCAATCAAAATCAACAAAAGAGCAATGATATGCAAGTGCTATAACGTCTGTTAGCTTAACACAGTATACGTAGCAAGGTTTTTTTTTTGTGTGTTAAATTATATAATAAAAAGAAAACGGATATAATAGTAAAAGAACAGAACAAGCTAGAGTTAGAGGCCCTTTTTCTTCCCTCCATTTAAAACATGCTTTTGTGTTTTTATTTATCTTATTATGAAACTTCTGTGGCAAAAAGTGATTTTCCTCAATATTATTGTCTTGTTTTCCAGTACAGATAACTAAACCTACTTAAATCGAGACGCATTTACTGGAGAATCAGACTGACTGCAGATAAGAAGAGAAATTGATTTAAAATTAAGTTTGTGCTTAAAACAAGCACGCATATCTGTTGTGGTCAGAAAAACCTGATTTATTGACAGATTTTTGTTTTTATTTAAGCACAAACTCTGCTCCTTTTGGTGGGTGGGTTTATTACATTTTTCTGAAAACAAGACTTGATATCATTGTGCATCTCCAGTAAATGTATCTTTACTTAAGAAGGTTTAGATATTTGTACTGTAAAACAAGACCGAAGAACATGGTGTTTATTCCCTGCTGTTCTCTGTCCTCCAGGAAGTTCTCCATGAAGGACTTCGACATCGGCCGGCCGCTCGGGAAGGGCAAGTTTGGTAACGTGTATCTGGCGCGCGAGCGGAAGCTGAAGGTCATCGTGGCTCTGAAGGTGCTGTTCAAGTCTCAGATGGAGAAGGAAGGTGTGGAGCATCAGCTGAGGAGAGAGATCGAGATCCAGTCTCACCTCAGGTGCGTTCAGCTGCTTCTCCTTCCTTCAGACGCTCTTCAGCATCTCTTTGCAGTAGGCCTGCGACAAACCATTAGTTTGGTAATCGATTCGGGATGCACCAAAATAAATTCTTAGCTGAAACCGAACAAAAAATGAAACGCTAGGCCGGATGCCAAATACCCTTTAAAGTTACTCTTAGTTTTCTCTAGTTTAACTAGTGGGTTAATAAAGAAAAAGTTAATTGAATCATGTTGTAGTTACATTTTCAAGTTGACTAGTTAAAAATCGAGAATCAATCAAATGTTCTGGGAAAAAAACTGTTTTGATTTTATTTATTGGTTGATAATGTTGACTAATCGTTTCAACCCTACTTTCCAGGCATCCCAACATCCTGCGCTTCTACAACTACTTCCAGGACAACGCGCGAGTGTTTCTGGTCCTGGAGTACGCTCCGCGGGGAGAGATGTACAAAGAGCTGCAGCGCTGCGGACGCTTCGACGATCAGCGCTCCGCCACCGTGAGTCACACTACAGCTGCACCATTAGTCCTCAAGAGATCGCCACCTCCGTTCAGACACCCACGAGCGATTTCAGTTCATTCCTATGGAAGTTGAGCACAAACGCTCGTGCGGTGCATTATGGGATTGAGAGCGGCCGAGAGCGTCAAAAAGAGCAGCAATACTGCAACTTAAGGTGTTTACGTGCCTGTATATTTTGATTAAAATCAGCGTACACCACCTATGTTATTACAATTATGCTTGCTGCGATCGAGCTTAATCGCATTATTTAGATCGAAGTATTGCGTTTACATGAGGTAAAGATTAATCAGGATATTGCCAAAATCTCATTATAGCATTAAGAGGGTGCACGTAAACGCACTCAACGCTTGTCGATTACACTGTTTCTCCACTAGATGGCGACAAGTGACTGTTAAATTTATTCGTAAAATCATTCATTCAAGAGATTTGTTCACATGCTGATTCATCCAGGAATGAAACGAGGGAAGTATTTATGAGTGAGTCATTGAATCACTTATTCAAACCACTTTATCATCATTTTAATGTGAAAAATCATAAGCAGCACAGGTATATTTGTAGCAATAGCCAACAATACATTGTATGGGTCAAAATTATAGATATGTCTTATGCCAAAAATCATTAGAATATTAAGTATCATGTTCCATGAAGATATTTTGTAAGTTTCTTACCATAAATATCAATTAAATTTTTTATTAGTAATATGCATTGCTAAGAACTTCATTTGGACAAATTTAAAGGTGATTTTATATATATATATATATTTTTTTTTTTTTTTTTGCACCCTCAGATTCCAGATTTTCGAATAGTTGTATCTCAGCCAAATATTGTCCGATCCTAACAAACCATACATCAATGTAAAGATCATTTATTCATTACTTAAAAACACTTAAGACCAGGTCCAGGGTCACACATTAGGTTATATATTAAAATGTTTAATCATTTTAATGCGTTCAAATTAAACCCTTTTAAATAGACTGCAGCAATTAACATTTTGTCACGTTATTTTTAGTTCAGAGTCGTGATCTCTATTTGAGACACAAATCATGACTGTTTATCCAGAACCGTGCTGTGAGTCACAGGAACACACTCATGACGTCTGCTCTTGTGTGTGTAGTACATGGAGGAGCTGGCGGACGCGCTTCTGTACTGCCACGAGAAGAAGGTGATCCACAGAGACATTAAACCTGAGAACCTTCTGCTGGGATACCGAGGAGAACTCAAGATCGCAGACTTCGGCTGGTCCGTCCACGCACCGTCTCTCAGGTAACACACCCATAATGCACCAGGACCCTTCCGTTCCGTTCTTCATCAGTGTTTGTCGCGTCTCCAGTGCAAACTTCTGAACATTCATAAATCAAGACCAGACGTGAGCATGCATGGTTTGTGATCGCAGGCACTTCAAGATGAATAATTCTAGTTTCCATCAATGCTTCACAGCGTCTGTTTGAAACCAGGGTTATAGTTACCGAAAACAACTAAAGAAAACATTCTTGAAATCTAAACGCATAAAATGCAAGTTTAATTTCAGTTAAATGCCAAGGCAACATTTCTCCCTTCAATTTAATTTAACTTGATGTACTACCATAACTAAAACTTTATATGCAACAAAACTACACACTTTAATGTAAAATAAAACAGAAAATATATTAACTCCCAATTATGCAAATTTGAAACATTTTGTCCACTCTATTCAGCTTTGTGTGTTTTATTGTAATTTTTTTTTTTTAAAGGGTATTAAACTAAAAAGACCAATGCTTATGTTTTTGGTAATGTAATCCAATACTGTATACCAAACTTCAGCAATTATCCTGAAAATATCATACTACAACGTTCCAAATTAAGATGCTTTACTTGTGATGCAAAAGTCACTTAAGGTTTTTTTTTGTTGTTGTTGTTTAAGGAATCTTAATTCAAACTATTTTTATTTTATTTTTCTGACTCCATTGATATATTCTTGTTTTAAGCATAAACTCACTTCATTTTGATACTTTTTCTGAAAACATGACTTAAAGCATATGGCAAATGGATCTTGATTTAAGTGTGTTCTTAAAACAAATTATTACGTTTTCTAAAGAAAATTGCCAATTTAAAATGAGGTCCCCAATTGACTATAAAATGAGTTTTATAGAGCAAGAAGTCACGTAATAATCATGACTGATTGTTCCCTTTATTAATAACTGGTGTCATGTCACTGGTCTCTAGTAATAGTAATATGTATTATGCAGCTAGAGTTTTGTTGTGACTCTTAATGCTTTGTGTGTCAGACGGCGGACGATGTGCGGGACTCTGGACTATCTGCCGCCGGAGATGATCGAGGGCCACACTCACGATGAGAAGGTGGATCTGTGGTGCATTGGTGTGCTGTGTTACGAGTGTTTGGTGGGAAACCCTCCGTTCGAGACGGCCAGCCACACAGAGACATACAAGCGCATCACTAAGGTCTGTCTGCGTTTATTCACTGACGATACCTCAGCTCCAGGCCCCGTTTACACGAGTGCAGTTGCGGTTTAAAACGCATAACTTGTGCTTCGGTTGCGCCTGTTGTTTATACTACTCCGGCGTTTACGAGATTGAAAACGGAGACTTTTGTAAACGATGGTGTGGCTGCCCACATTCACCCTGCGTATCCTTGACGACCGTGTAAACAACATCATGCTCATTACTGTACCCATAGATATGTATGAGTAGATCCCCCCATTCGACCGCTCCAAGCACGCAGACGCATCCGCCATCTGAATAACAGGGATCTACCTGTACCTGCATGAATGGTCACGTGACATGTGTTTTCGTTTGAAGTGTGAACGGAGATGGTTTCTGAATGACTGATTGTTTACTTTATTAATCGTTGGTGTCATGTCACTCGTGCGCGTCTCTAGTAATAGTAATATGTATTATATGTAGCTAGAGTTTTGTTGTGATGCTTTAAGAGCGTTTAAGACAAGTTTGAGGTTGTCCTAACTTTAAGAAATTATTTATGATAATTAATAGTGATGCTCCCAAAACTTGGGAACTGGAAATTGTTTTAATAATTTTTTGGCAGAAACAGCAGTTGTCTTTAGTCAGCAACAAAGAAAATGACTCTAGAGAGGAGTGTTTTGCTAAATATATGAACTAGATTATATATTAATTATTTTTCTTGAACCTGTTGTCTTTAATGTTTGTGTAAACGTGTTGGAAGTTATTTCAGCCGCTGTTTAAATATTTTTCAGCAACAAAGAATATAAATGATTCTGTTAATAAAACCTTCATTTAAATTTAACAAATGGCAGTTTGTTTGGACAACTGTTTTTATTTCGGCATTATTTTATTAATGAATTAAATTTAAATTTTCTTTTTTGGGCTAAATTAAATCTTTAATTTTGGTGCTTTATTAATCAGTTTAATCCCAATTTTTCCAGCCATGAAAATATCCAGATGTGTCAATAGTAACCCTTTATATATATATATATATATATATATATATATATATTACTAATTATTTATTTATTTATTTTTTTTTTTTTTAATGGGGTTGTATTTTTGTTGGAAAAGTGTGGATGAATTGTTTTATGGTCGGTCTCATTTGTAAAATTATATCAGTGCTGCCAGTATTTCAACATCAATATTGTAACTTGTTTGTAACATTTGGAGTTTATTTTGTTATTGCAACATTTTAGTGCAGCTTTCTAACAACTGCAATTGGATTTATATGTATACTTAAATTCCCTGTTATCCCTATTATTATTATTATTATTATTATTAATTGTAATTTTAATTAATTTAAAGCTCAATCCCAATTGTGACCATGTTTACTCATTCAATGAGCACTCAACAAAATTTAATAATTGTGAATTCATATTAATACTAGACGCCTTAAAGATAATGTGGACAAAGTCTTTATCGTATGTTTAACATACTTTACTAGCCTCTTGTTTTGTAGCTTTGATGCCGTTATCTTAAGGTGCAAACAGGAGTTAAACTGCTCTGGTCATGTCACAATCTGCACTAATCGTGTAAAACTGCGCACATTTCATTGAGACCCTTTATTTTTTTCATATTTGCAGGAAATGCACTAAAACATCAGTCAGTAAGGTTTTCAGAGCTTTATAAATGAGAACTTTTACGGTCCGTATCGGGAGCGCTGGGATTAAACGGGTTCAGAATGTTTTCAAGAATTCAAATCAGGTTTTGTCTTGAAGATATGAAGAATATAAGATCATTGAAGTGATCTCGAGCTGACGTGTGTTGATGTGTCTGCAGGTGGATCTTCAGTTTCCCAAGCTGGTTTCTGACGGCGCTCGTGATCTGATCTCGAAGCTGCTGCGTCACAGTCCGGCCATGCGTCTGCCGCTGCGGAGCGTGATGGAGCACCCCTGGGTCAAAGCCAACTCACGCCGGGTCCTGCCGCCCGTCTGCAACCCGCACCACTGATGCACTCCGCTCAAGGACCTGTTTGAGACACGCAGGCCTGCTGAGCTGAGCTGAATGCTGCACTGTCTCTCAAACATCGGATCGAGGGCCTGATTCTCTCTGCGTGTGTGTGTGTGTGTGTGTGTGTGTGTGGGCAACTTTAATTGGTTAGAAACTCATTTAATTGTGACCATTAATGAGGCCAGATGTAAATGTCTCAAGTTTGTTCCTTTCACTGTCTTGTGTATCTGTAGTTCTGCTGTTCTGTTCATATCCATGTTTTATAATCTATCTTATACTGAACCTATTAAATATAAACACATTTTAAGTATGTTTGGTGTTTTTTGATTTGCACAGTGATTGTTAAACTCCTGATGCATTCAGGTTTAATGAAGCTTCTGTATCAGTTTCTTTTGAAAACACCGCCGCAACTAAAAACATTAAACAGTTGTTTTAACTTCCACATTTTCAAAGTGTACTAGTAGTTTTTATGGTTTGTGGTAGTAATTATTTGGCTGCTACTGGAATACTGACTAGTTCCTGGTTTGCTTATAACTACTGGTGAAATACTTAAAGGTATAGTTTTTATTCAGTGTCATGTTGTTCCAAACCTGTCAAACAAGATATTCTGATGAATTTTGGGAATGAACAGTTGATGGTAGCCATATGATTTTATTGATTCTATGGAAGTCAATCAGAACAACTTGAGTTAATAAACTACAGAATGTTCATTTTCGGTGAACTGTCACTTTAACTTTTACCAGTAGCCAGTGTCAGGCTAGTTACTCGATGTATTTAACTATTCATTACAAGTTACTCCTTTCAAAAGTAATATTATGATACTTATTACTTTCTGGCAACAGTAATTAGATGCACTACTAGTTGCATTACTTTTTCTTCACGCCCCACAGAAGCTGTAATTGCGTGACTTACCCAAAACAATTCTTCTGAAATGTTACTAAAAACATTTCTGCCTCATTTCACCAAAAACCACACTAGATCTCAGTCAGCAGTTATTATAAACACAGCGGTGACTGATAGCAGAAGTGTTGTGTTATTCTCATTGTGGAGCTTGAAGCTAGCTATAATTTGTTACCCATATACAGTTATGTTTCATCAAAAGAAATCACACAAGTTCATAATGTTTCGTTTTCTAAAAAGATGTTTAATTCTAGTAATTTCCATCCACTGAATGTAAGCTTTTTCATATTTCATATGCCTGCTGCTCTGGTAATTCATGTGCCTATGAAAATAAATCTTATTGGATTGTTAGACTTCGAGTCAGTAGGTTGAGAGGCATCGAAAGTTACTAAGTAAGCTGTTTTATGGACGGTAACTGTAATGTTATTACTGAAATCTTATTAGTAATTAGTTACACTACTAGTTACTGGAAAAAGCAATATTATTACTGTAACTAGTCACTGCACAACGCTCCCGGTGTTACACGAAAGTGTTCTAGTAAAGTCTTGAATGTCAGAAAACTGATGGTTTATATCTGAAGTACAGCGAGTGTAACCCTGAAATACATCCAGAAGATATAAATTAGCGTGTTCTAAAGTTAATTTATGTCTTGCACAGATTTGTGTGTGTTCTCGATCGTGTGAAGTGTACTAGTTTGAGTTTGAGAGGCGTCATGATGCGTGGCGCAGCAGCGGTAGCGTGGCCGAGCGGTCTAAGGCGCTGGATTAAGGCTCCAGTCTCTTCGGGGGCGTGGGTTCGAATCCCACCGCTGCCACATCGCTTTTATACCGTCTGATTAAAATAAACACTATCGGATCCCAAACATGCCGTTCACTAGTGATGAGCTCTTTTGAAGCACTGCTTCGTGATGCTTCGAAAACTTAGCGAATCATTTGCTGTTTGGATCGATGAACTCAACGAACCCATGAATTCACTGACATCGCCCCCCAGCGGCGAACCACTGAACCAGTATCTATTACCTGATAAACCCGCCCTGCACATTAATACAATTATCATTATATAATAAATAAAAAGAAAACAGGTAGAAAAGAAAAAGAATAGAGCAAGCTAGAGTTAGAGGCCTTTTTTTGCTTTTGTTAATTGTATAATAAATAAAAAGAAAACAGATAGAATAAAAAAAGATTAGAAAAGCTAGTGTTAGTCTTTTGTTTGTTTGTTTTTTTGGTTTTTTAAGAAAACAAGCAGTTAGTAAATTAATAGAGTGCAAGTCTAAAAGGGACATGTTTTTTTAAAGAATAGAATTAGAATAGAGAGTGCTAGAGCTAGAGGGTCAAATAAAGATGGAAGAGACGTGTTTTTGATTATTAAATTATTATTAATTATTAAATTCATTATTAATTATTAAATTGCATTTAATATATTATAATGGGTTTGTAAAAGCTGTATTCATTCGTGTTTTGGTTTTAGTTGCATTTACACAGTTTGACCAGCAGGCGTCACCAGCGTGTGGTGTTTCGAGCGCTTCGTGAATCATCAAACTGAATCATTTTGCGAATCAATTGGTTCAGTTGATTCAAAGTTTCGGAAAGCTTCGGTTCTCCCACACAACACTACAGAATAGGTGTTGCTCGTTTTAATTTTTATTAATTGTTACAATTATTATTATTATATATTGTGTGAGTTGTCACTAAATAAAGCATTTAAAACACACTTTTTATTTTTTTCAGTTGCAGCGCGACCTTTAGATGGCGCTGAATTTCCGCGCGTTTCTTCTTCTTCTCCTGTTTCCTGTGCGCGGTGTAAACTTCCGGCTGGTTGTTTATTCTGTGACGCGCCGCGGCGGTTCGGCTCGTTCCGGAGGTTCTGCCGGTGTTTCGGTTCCGCGATGGCGGCGCTTCACCCCGGGGATCCGCAGCTGGTGTCGGCGATCGTGAATCACCTGAAGACGGAGGGTCTGTTCGATCAGTTCCGGAGAGACTGTCTGGCGGACGTGGATACAAAGGCAAAACACACACATTTACCTCACAACAGCACCACAGTACCACGCTTTTACCATGATTTTAACACGGTGTTCTCTGAAGTAACTAGTGCTGTGGTATTTCTCTATAATACCATCACAGAACTAATAATGCATTATAGTTAATGTATTATTATATATGAGAATGTCTCGATTAACGGCTCTTTTTTAAATTCGCGCACTTTTATTAGCTAACTGTCAGTTGAGCAGCTCACAGGTTTCTGTTAATGATTAGTTTTGTGTCTGATATCAAATCTCTCATTGATGCGAAAAATGAATTAATATCCTGTAATGGTGACCGACCGTTGTGTTATGTTTTGTTTACATGAAATTTTGATGTTTGTGATGTAAATCAATGAGATGTTTATAACAGTGCAGCAGATACTGACATGAAATGATCTAAATATCAGCCGTCGCTCTATATCTCCAATAATATCTCAGTAAGATGAGATGTAAATGATCCAAACATATAATGCAATGCTGATGGAGAGATGAAGAAATAAACGCTCCTCAGAAGATGTGAGATGAAGATCATTCCTCCGCTGAGGAACAGTGAAAGTAAAGCTCCTCAGAAGATCCTGATGATCAGATTTGAGACGCACTGATTTTTCTAGAAAGTGATTGATGGAGAATCAAGTAAAGCTGAGCTGCTTCAGTAAGAGTTCATCTGGAGACATGACTGCAGTTATTCTGACCTTTACTTGATCAAAACCAGTCCAGATTTGACACGAGAAGCAGCCGCTGAAGCTGGACGCTTGTATAATTACACTAAAAGAGCTTTTACTGGATAAAACACTCTAAACTATCGATCAGACGACAGAAGACATGAGGAGATTGAGTTAGAAACAGGTTTAACAGCAAAGTTTGGTCATTTAGAATTTCACGGATCAGATATGACTCAGTAGCTTTATAGGGTTAATGTTGTTTTTTCTTTCTCTCAGCCGGCGTATTTGCACTTACGACAGCGAGTCGACAACTTTGTGTCCAACCATCTGGCAAACCACACATGGAGCCCACAGCTGAACAAGAACCAGCTGAGAAACAGCATCAGACAGCTGGTCCTGCAGTACGTCTCCGTCTCTCTCTCTCTCTCTCTCTCTCTCTCCTGTCCTTCATCATGTCTGTGTGTGTGGATCAGGT
Organism: Onychostoma macrolepis; assembly: GCF_012432095.1. Classification (NCBI taxonomy): domain Eukaryota; kingdom Metazoa; phylum Chordata; class Actinopteri; order Cypriniformes; family Cyprinidae; genus Onychostoma; species Onychostoma macrolepis. The sequence continues at coordinate 841,608 of NC_081168.1, read as the reverse complement.
CCGGGATGCTGGAGCAGGGAGTGGACAGGATCGTGGCTCAGGTCGTTGATCCAAAGGTCCATCACACCTTTCGGCCGCAGGTGGAGCGCATCGTCCGGAAGTTTCTGTCTCCAAACAGCCACATGGAGGAGGATGAATTTCCTCCTGTAGCTCCGCCCCTTCCTGCAGAAAACCAGGAAGCTGAGCTGCTGACCGCAGACGACGGAGATGATGCCGGTGAGCTTCTCACATATGAGTATCCACAGTCTTCTCATTAAAAATGATCTGAAGTATAAGTCACGTTCTGCGGTGTTTCTCTGACAGCTCCAGCTGGGAGCTCCAGTGCTGATGTCCAGATCCCAGAGACCAGCGGCACTGACCACGATCACAGAGAGGAGGAGATGGACATCAGCCTCACCGAGGAGGAGCAGCTCGCCGCAGAGACGAAGGAGGAGCCGGAGGAGCAGCAGCCTGTGAAAGAGGAAGAGGAAGAGGAAGAGGAGGAGAAGGAAGCAGAGATGGAGGTGGAGACGGAGGAGGTGAAGGACGAGGGAGACGCAGGGAACAGCAGTAAATCCTCAGGGAAGATCCGAGAGGAGAACCGCGACTCTGACTCCCAGAAACCCTCCAGCGTCAAACAGAAGACCAGAGAGCGACTGAGAGAAGGTACGACAACAAACCCGTCAGAGAGATTAATCCTGTGTGCCGCTCGGCTTTTAGTGGCCGTTCCTGGCCTGTTTTCACTCCTCGTGTGTGTTGCACTGATTGTGTTTTATACTGATGCACCAACATTCATTTTGTGTAAAGTTTTCAGTTAACCAAATACTGAAACCAAAAATGTGTGTAATTTAACTCTTTATGCTGTTCAGAGGGTTTTATATGATACGTTTAACCAGTCATGCACTGTAAAAAAAAAAAAAAAAATTTAAAATTATAAATAAAACAAAAATAATTAGAGAATGTTTTTCAAGAAAATACTACTTCAGATTGTCATTTGTACTTTGTTCTTTCTTCCCGTAATTGTTTTGTGACATTTATGAGCAATTTCTGAGTGGAAAAGGATTTTGGTGTATTAAATCTTACAACAAATTATTTTCAAACAAATTGTACAGATTACTATAACATGATTTTTGGTCACGCTGTTGTAGTTTATTTATGTTTTGGGGCGTGAAATAGATACTGACAGTCAAAACGCCCTAATTTAACATCAGAGGTCAATTATTTCAGCCCTACGGAGTAATTTTGACCGAAACTGTAAATTAATTTATGTTTTGGACTCTTTCAGCCAAATATTTTGGTTTGTCAAAATGTTGGTGCATCATGAGTTGTGGGTTTTACTGCTGGTATTAGTAAAGCCATCAATCATATACAGTCACATCCAGTTATAGAGATTATTTTTCCCACTGTACTGCAGTGTACCGTTGCATCAAGGGTTGCAGCGCTGCGAGCTGTAAGTTCACGCTGTGGTTTCACTGGTGTGTGTGTGTGTTTTATTAGAGTACTCACTGGAGGACTCTGATCTGGACGGTCTCAGCGACATCACCGTGAGCTCGGTCCACACCAGCGATCTGTCCTCGTTTGAGGGAGACAGCGAAGAGGACGACCGCCGTCTGAGTCCACCGAGGAGGGAGAGATCAGCTCTGAGGGTGAGAAGCGCGTCACATGATCAGTCAGTGTGCGTGTCACTGCAGCACTCAAACACGTGTGTGTGTGTGCAGCTGAGGGGGGGCGGAAGACGCCGTCCGGTGAAGACTCTGAGGGCAGTCGGGAGAAGAAGCCTCGCGGCGTGAGACAGGGATACGTGCACAAACCCTTCCTGTACTCGCGCTACTACAGCGACTCTGATGACGAGGTGACGGTGGAGCAGCGCAGACGCTCTGTGGTAAGAACAGCTCTAGAAACCCTCGTTCACAAAACACCAGCAGAATTAATTGTGTGTAAAGCCGTTCAGTCCCACTTCATATTTGGTGGCCTTACTTGCATCAAAAAATAAGTACAATGTACTTATTGTGTTCATGTTGTTTTAGAAAATACATTCAGGTGTTTTTTAAAATATAAGTGCAATGTGTAAAACACGTATGTACACAATAAGTGCATTGTACCAAATGATTCATTTTAGTGTAGTAGTAGTTAAGGCCACCTAATATAAAGTTGGACCAGCTGTTCTCATGTAAATTTTTGTATAAATCAGTTTAAAAACCACAGAGTGTACCAAATGCTGTACAATTTAAAAAAGATCAAATAAAACTAGAAGACATTTATATATAATAATTGAGAAAAATCTTGTTTATTACTGTAAAGTTGCTTTGAAACAGTCTGTATTGTATAAAGCGCTATATAAATAAAGGTGACTTCAAATGTCATCAGGAAAAAAAAAATACATTTATTAAATAAATTTCATGTATTTTATGTTTGTATTTTAAAAATGTTATTTGGTTGTTTGAAAAAACAAACGTGAATGTTGCGTAAAACATACAAATGTTTTGTGCTCCGTTAGGTAAACTGAAACACTTTTTACTCGGAGTTGTTTAACTGAAAAGTATCTCCTGAATGAATTTTCCAAATTTGGTATTGTATTTATTTTTAATATGTTATATAGTTTTTTATTAATTGTATGATATAGTGTTAGAAAAACAATTTATGAATAAATACTATTAGGCAAACTGACAACTTTGTATTTTATTAACACTATTTATTATAATAATATATTATAGTAAAATTAATAATCATTTATTTAAATGTGAAAATATTTCTATACAAACATTTGATTTGCTCATAAAGCAGTGTATATAATAATAACGTTACAATACCTTTTAATGATTAAATTATGTTTCTATTCCAATGTATTTTTTTTATATGAACATTTAAACAGTGGCTGTCGTAAAACCGATTTTGACGATTCTTAGGATTTAAGAATCAATATTTGTTCATCCAACTGAAAAATTGATTCAAAACAGAAAATCCACATTTTCAACCCAGCCCACAAAATTGTTCTAATTATTGTTGTGATGCACAATTTTCATCTGGTTGTTGTTGTTGTTGTTGTCGTCGAAGTTCAAACCATTCTGATCTGATATAATTTTCTTAAATTTCACTTTCACTCCGCAGGCCAAAGACAAAGAGGAGCGTCTGTTGAAGCGGCAGCAGAACCGCGAGCGAATGGAGGAGAAACGCAGACTGAGAGCAGCTCAGAACGAAGAACAGGGTGTGTGTGTGTGTGTGTGAGTGAGTGTGTGTGTGTGAGTGAGTGTGTGTCAATGATCTGATCTCTGATGGGATTTTCTCCTCACAGATCGGAAGAAACAGGCGAGTCTGTCTGCGGATCAGAGACCTCGAGCCAAAGAGGCTCGAAAAGAGAAGAAGTTCCTTGAGAAGAAAGTGGCTCTGAGCAGACAGAGAAAGAGAGACTCCAGGTTTGTGGGTCAAACTTTGGTTCCCTAAAGTCAGCCAATCAGATTGGTGCTGGTGGTTTTTCAGAAAGCTCCATATAATGCATAAACAGACATTTATTTTGATAATCGATTAATCTAATGATTATTACAATGATTAAAATTAAGTTTGCACTAGGGGTCGACCGATTATCGGCGCCGATATTAAGCATTTTTATGGTTATCGGTATCGGTCATTTTCAAAACCGATAAAATTATTTAATTCTGAAACGCGCTATTTGGCTCTGATGCAGCCTGTCAGAACTCACCACTCTGTGGCCTCGAGCAGTCTCCGCCCACCGCGCATCTGATTTGTTGGGAGTCACGAGTCAGACCAATCAATGTGGAAGACTAAGGCACTCTCACTGAAAGCGCTTGCTACAGTTTCAGTGATCATCACGCATCAGTTGTCTCTCAAAGGCAGCAGCAGACGTTGCTTAAGTTGCAATAAATCACAATCCACTACACTGAAGTTGCAAAACACCTCAATATTGTCTATTTATGGTTTCCACGATGGGGAAAACACAGACGGAATCGCGGAATCCAGTCATGTAAAGGGAATTTACTGTATAACGCGGAGTCACAGAGTTCGTCAAAGTTTGGATGAATTAATCAAAAGTAGGTCAGTACACTTAAATCGACTCGTGCTATGGACTAGTATGTGTAAATATTAAGCTGCAAAAAGACTTATTTAAATATGAACTGTTCTGCATGTTCTGCGTTTCTCTGTATATTTGAATGGCTCAGACGCGCAGTTTTGATTATACACACACACACACACACTGAAGTGCGCGACGCTCGCTGTGTTTTCAGCATCTGCCGTCTCACTAAATGAGGACATAAATACATAAACTTCATGAGCATTTGACCATTTCATTTGAGTAAAACGATCGTCATATCATATACATAGGCTATACAGAAACTTAGGAGGTCCTCATGGCAACCCGTCAAAATAAAAGTTCGGTTTATCTACTAATACTACTACAACAATTACAACTTTTGTTTAAAAGAATAATCACACAATATGCTATTTCTTCCATGTTTTAATTTTAATGGTAAACCCATTTGTTTGCCAAAAAATTTAGTTTAACTCTCATTTGATTAAAAGATAACTGAAATTAATGTTTTATGGCTTCATTTGCACTGCACTGTAAATTAAAACTAATCGAAATTACTGTCACATAGGCCAAGATTAGGACGACATGAATTGTGACATTTCAATATGCTATTGAACCAAGTGTGCCTATAACAGGCTATTAGTGTTATAGTTTAATTAAAATAGTTGCATTCTTCTTCACAACTTCTACAATGGAGCTATGAAGACAATTAAATTATTTACACTTATTATATTATAATTATGAGAGGTTATGCTATTACACATACATTTCTAACATGTAAATTATTGAAGCCAAATACTTACATTTCCCCAAGCTGTTTAGCTGTAGTACAGTATTCATAGGCTTAATCATGAAGCATGCAGTGGCCCCACTTTTAACTCTCTTTATATTACCCTTATTGTAGATGGATGCATGGAGGATGACGAGAGTAAGAAGTGCAATCAACACCAGGGAAGGCAGTTTTTGTCAGAGCCCTTGTTATTCTTAATTTTGACATTAATTTTCATTTTTACATCAGACATAATATATTGGTTAAAAATATCGGTTATCGGTCCACTTGGTCTGTAATAATCGGTATCGGCATCGTCCCTGAAAAACACATATCGGTCGACCCCCTAGTTTGCACCACACTGGAGAGCTGCTTTATAACAGAAAATCAAGTTGTAATTCTGACAAAGCATCATTGACACTGTTTTTTTTTCTTCAATGTTTAATACAGTAAAGTTGCCTGCTTTAAATCGATTTCTTGTATAAAATGTCGTATAAATAAATGTGACGACTGGACTTTACTGGAGTACCGATTGCAGAGCTCATGCAAACTTATCCACATCGCTATGATCAGGTGCTTTAACTGCTGTTTTCTCATTTTTGTTGTGTTTATTTCGTTATTGAGAGGAAAGCGTGCAGCACATACAGATAAGCGTCGTGTGTGAATTGCGTCCGGAGGGCTGAATTACAGTCTTGCACTACAGCGCCACACTGGTCAAACCGCATTATTTCAGACCCTTACATCTCGGTCAAACAAGATCAAATGACTATTCGACAACAAAAATATTTGTCGACAGTTTTTTATTTTCCCTAAAACAGACTAGATGGTAAGACACTTCTCACTGACTACGTTTACATGGTCATCAGTAATCTAAATATTCACTTTATTCTAAATAAGACAATATTATGATTAAGGTGTTTACATGAGTTGCTTTTAGAATATTCCCGCTGTACATGTTATAGTGCATAGATCGAACAATGGCACACTTCATTACGCCATCCGACGTCCCCTCCAGAATAATTCTTCTTTGTTATGATGCCTGGTACAGTTTTGGGTGTTTCATTAAAGCAATAAGCTTAAAGAACCGTGGTTTACAGTAAATTTATAACAGTCTAACAACGCCACTTAACTGTTATAAATTCACTGTAAACCACGGCTTCACGGGGCTTATTGCTTTTATTAAACGGTTATTCCATATACGCAGCAAGGTTTCACAAAATAAAACAGAGCAAATAAAGTGTAATGATATTATTAATCAAAATATTATTCTTCCGGCAAACAATGTAGCTCCTCAGAAACGGTTGTGGTTGCAGCAAAGTGGTTGCCGAGCAACACACAGGTGTAAACAAAGGTGTATGTTACTTTGTAGGGTAATTTACAACAGCTTTGAACGCGGCTCAACCAATCAGAGTCAAGGACCGGAACTACCTGTTTTATAATTTTATTTTTCCGAAAGCTTCAAGTGCAGTTAATTATTTGTCATGCTATAAGTGCAAACAGACGACGGCGTTGTTGAAGCCACGCTCTTTTGTTTGCCATCAAACGGTTGATCACTGCTGCGTGTGTACCCTGTCGTAAAATGCGGTGAAAAGTCCTACACGATGGTAATAATGTGATTAAGGTGTGTACATGTCTATACTGCACTTAGATAATGTGACTACAATAGGAATATTCCACATGTCTTAATTCGATTTGTGTTTACTTTGAGTATGACTTTAGCCGGATTAAGGTAATCAAAAATCTCTGTTTACATGGTAGACTCTTAATCGGAGTATTGTCTTAATCGTGTCAAAATCAGAATATTGTTCTCCAAGTAAACATACTGACTGACTGTTTCTTTCCAGAAAAGAGGATGAGAGGAAGAAAAGTGATACTGAAGGTGATTCAGTCAACAAAGATGTAAGTGTGTCTCATTCTCCAGCTCGCCGCTCTCTCTCTCTCTCTCTGTAGTTTACGCTTCTGTCCGTCTCTCTGCAGGTGAAGCCCGCGGGTCTGAAGTCAGTGCGACGGCCGTCTGATCTGGAGGAGCAGCGCAGAAAGAAGACAGACAGCGAGGAGAAACTCCCTGACAAAAACCGCGTTCACTCCTTCATCCTGGACCTGGAGCTGGGAACAGAAGAACGCCGGAAAACCGTTCGGAAAGACTCGCTTTCCAAAGAAAAGGAGCGCAAAGAGAAGGAGAAAGAGCGCGGTGTCCCTGACGAACGACTCAAGCTCAAACTCAAGACGGAGAGCAGGAAGAGCGGAGACGCCACGGCCGACGAGAAAGACGGAGGCACTGCCAAAGGAGCAGCTGACGAGAAGAAGGGGTCAAAGGTCAAACCAGACAGGAAGAGTTCCGTGTCTTCCCGAGAAGGCAAGACAAGTGTGTCTGAAGCTGCGGATGAAGGGAACCTAAAGAAAGGAAAGACGGCTGTGAACGAGAAGGAGAAACCGAAGCCAAGCGTCAAGGGCGACTCGAAGCTGCTCCGGCGTCTGGACTCCACCGGCTCCTCAGAGGAGAGGTCAGAGGTCGAGACGGGTTCAGAGGTCAGCCGGAAGAAAGACAAGCAGCCTAAAGAGATTCCCAAGAGGTCCAAGAGTCACCCGGAGGCTAAAGTGGGAGAGAAGCCTAAGGTGCGGACGGATAGAAAGGATTCGTCTGCGGACAAGCCTCATCCGCAGAAATCCGGCTCAGAAACCGAAGGACCAAAGGTCAAATCCCCAACGGAGAAGCACAAGTCTAAATCCCAGAATCCCAAATCAGAGAAAAAAATAGAAGCCAAGACTAAACCAGGAACCGCAGAACAGAAAAAAGACGACAAGAAAGCCACAGAGGAGAAAACGAAGGACGCAAAGGTTGCAAAGAAATCGTCTGAGAAGAAGGTGCAGAAAGATTCAGACAGGAAGTCGGGAGGGAAGGAGAACCCGCTGGAAACCGTCTCCAGTAGCACAGCTTTACCAGACGACCCTTACGCCGCCCTGAGCGATGTCACTCCCGAATCTGAGGACGAGGAGGCGGTGCTTAAAGAGCCCTGCCCACTGTCTGCAGAAGCCGACGCCCTCTTGAGTCTGATGGACGTCCGCACCTCGGAGCTCGCTGTGCAGCAAGAAACGGAGGCTGATAGGAAGATGAAGGAAGCGGCGCTTACGCTGCTCTCCATGGATCCGGATATCACGCGCTCCTCGGCTCTCACAGCCGCAGGTTCTCAGATCGCAGTGGAGACGCTTCCTGTAGGCACTGAGGACACAGGAAGTGTGAAGGAGTACTCTGAGACCGAGTCTGCCGTAATCACTACATCTGCCGGCGCAGCGGAGCCCATGGAGACGGAGGCTCTCGGGTCACAGGAAGTGACATCAGAGGTAAACACGTGATGTCATACATTACCAGTCAAAAGTTTTTGAACAGTAAGATTTTTTTTATGTTTTTTAAGGAATCATCTTCTGCTCACCAAGCCTGCATTTATTTGATCCAATAAAAAAAACAGCAAAAGCAGTGAAATATTTTTACTATTTAAAATAACTTTTTCTAATTTAATACATTTTAAACTTTTTGATCAAAGCTGAATTTTCAGCATCATTTCTTCAGTGTCACATGATCCTTCATAAATCATTCTAATATGCTGATTTGCCGCTCAAGAAACATTTATGATTATTATTGTTATCAATATTTAAAACAGTTGAGTACATTTTTTTTCAGAATTCTTTGATCAGCATTTATCTGAAATGAAAAGCTTTTTTAACATTATACACTATACTATTCAAAAGCTTGGAGTAAATACTCAGTATATATATATTTGGGGGGGGGGGGTTATAGAAATTAGCAAGGAGCTTTAAATTAATCAAAAGTGATGATAAAAGACATTTATAATGTTACAAAAGATTTCTATTTCAGATAAATGCTGTTCTTCTGAACTTTCTATTCATCAAAGAAAACTGAAAAAAACTCGGTTGTTTTAAATATAATAATAATAAATGTTTTTTGAGCAGTAAATCAGCATATTAGAATGATTTCTGAAGATCATGTGACACTGAAGACTGGAGTAATGATGCTGAAAATTCAGCTTTGAAATCACAAGAATAAATTTCATTTTAAAATATATTCAAATAGAATACTACGGAGCCCCTAAAGGGACATTGGCAAAAAATAAAAAATGAAGACTTTCGCGTGCTCACAAGAAACTTTTTTGAGCTCAGGCATTACAGTTTCCGCTTGCGTCACTTCTGCCATCTTACAAAGAAGAAAACAAGAGCATGCATGTGCATGAATTAGCCTAATTGAGATCTATTTTGGCCTTCAATACTAAAACATCGTTTCTGTTCTTGCATTCGGACACAGATAAATCATCACTGAACGGCATAAGAACAGAATACATAGCCTAACATCTCAGGACTGTCCATCTGTACATAACTTCTCAAAACTTTTCATCTGTAGAATAGCACATTCATAATTCTTTCTATTTTCTCTATATTTTGTACATAACCTCCTAAAACATATGCACATTCATAATTCTATTTTATCTATATTTTTATTACCATATAGTTTTTTTTTTTTAATGCATTGTCTATTCTGTTTATTATTAGCCTTATATTTCTATTCTATAATCGTGACCTATTTTTAGCAGATTTCATTGAGGGATTTGACAGTGTGATGCAAAGATTAAGTATTTCAAGTGTAGGCTGTTATACACGCACAGTTTTTTTTTTTTTGCCATTTTTTGGGGGGGTTCTAGCTTTTACACTAGTCGGATACAAAACTTCCGTTTAAACGACAGTCAAATTAGTCGTAGCGCACATCCCTAGTTTACACACACACAAACACAAGAGATTCGTCTTGGTGACAGGAGCATCCAGTGGAGAAAGTACAGAGAGAGTGTAATCATGCATATAATTTAAGGTAATAGAATGAAATATAAGGCTAATAATAAACAGAATAGACAATGCATTAAAAAAAAACTATATGGTAATAAAATTATAGATAAAATAGAATTATGAATGTGCAAATGTTTTAGGAGGTTATGTACAAAATATAGAGAAAATAGAAAGAATTATGAATGTGCTATTTTACAGATGAAAAGTTTTGAGAAGTTATGTACAGATGTACAGTCCTGAGATGTTAGGCTATGTATTGTTGAGGTGGAATATAGCCTGAGGGAAAAAGCTGTTCTTATGCTGTTCAGTGATGATTTATCTGTGTCCGAATGCAAGAAAATAAACAATTTTAGTATTGAAGGCCAAAATAGATCTCAATTAGGCTAATTCATGCACATGCATGCTCTTGTTTTCTTCTGTGTAAGATGGCAGAAGTGACGCAACCCGGAAACTGTAATGCCTGAGCTCAAAAAAGTTTCTCGTGAGCATGCGAAAGTCGTTTTTTTTTTTTTTTTTTTTGCCAATGTCCCTTTAAGGGCTCCGTAGAATACAGTTATTTTAAATAGTAAAAATATTTCAGAATTTTACTGTTTTTGCTGTAATTTGGATCAAATAAGTGCAGGCTTGGTGAACAGAAGAGACTTCTTTAAAAAACATTAAAAATCTTTGACTGGTAGTGTAGCTTCTGCAGTCTCAGATTGTTAGTCTCATATGAAATGAACAAGATAACTGCACAGAATCACCGATCACCTTGCTGGTCTGAAATGCTGTCCGTCTTGCTGGCGTGCGCTAAAATACTCTCGCGACATCCTGTCGATCACAGCTGTCAGACGCAGACAGCGCAGCTGCTTTTAATCTGCTTTTTTTTTTTTATCAATTGTTTTCTGTAATGTGTTTATGCTTTTCTTTTTAGGCTGGTGATGAGCCGACGGATGAGAGAGACACACAAATGCGTACAGCAGACGCAGCTGAATCTACGCAGACTCTCAACGCAGACGCAGCTGAATTTACACCTGCGACCAATGCAGACGCAGCTCAGCCCACGCAGACACTCAACGCAGACACGGCTGAATTTGTGCCGGCGATCACTGAAGATGTAGCTGAGCCTATGCAGATCCTAACTGCAGATGCAGTCGAGTCCACGCAGACCCTCACAGCAGATGCTACAGAGTTTGTGCAGCCTCTCAATGTAGATTCAGATGAGTCAACTCAGACCTTCACTGCAGAGTCCACTTTGACAGTCAGGACAGATGCAGCTGAGCTGGCACAGACCCCCACTGCAGATGCAGTCGAGCCAATGCTGTCTGGCATTGCAGACGCTGCTGAGAGAGTGCAGACCCTTACTGCAGACATGACTGAGCCACCTGCACAGACCCTCACTGAAGATGCAGCTGAACCCACGCCAGCAGTCACTCCAGACGCAGCCGAGTCTGCACAGCCCCTCAGTGCAGACACAAAAGAGACGGATACAGATGAGCCTGTGCAGACCCTCTCGGAAAACGCAGCAGAACCTGCACCGAGAGTCACTGCAGACGCAGCCGATCCTGCGCAGACCCTCACAAAAGAGACTGAAACTGATGAGCCTGTGCAGACCCTTACAGCAGACACAGCTGAGTCTGTGCAGACCCTCACCATAGATACAGTGGAGCCTGCGCAGACCCTCACTGCAGACGATCCTGCGCAGACCCTCACTGCAGACATAAAGGACACGGATACAGATGAGTCTGCGCAGACCCTCACCACCGATACAACCGATTCTGCGCAGACCCTTACGAAAGAGACTGAAACTGATGAGCCTGTGCAGACCCTTACAGCAGACACAGCTGAGTCTGTGCAGACCCTCACCATAGATACAGTGGAGCCTGCGCAGACCCTCACTGCAGGCATGAGCGATCCTGCGCAGACCCTCACTGCAGACATAAAGGACACGGATACAGATGAGTCTGCGCAGACCCTCACCACCGATACAACCGATTCTGCGCAGACCCTTACGAAAGAGACTGAAACTGATGAGCCTGTGCAGACCCTTACAGCAGACACAGCTGAGTCTGTGCAGACCCTCACCATAGATACAGTGGAGCCTGCGCAGACCCTCACTGCAGACGCAGCAGATCCTGTGCAGACTCTCATTGCAGACACCGCCGATCCTGCGCAGACCCTCGCCACAGATACAGATGAGCCCGCACAGACCCTTACAGCAGACACAACTGAGTCTGCTCAGACCCTCACCACAGATACAGCAGACCCTGTGCAGACCCTCACTGCAGACGTAAAGGACATGGATACAAATGAGTCTGCGCAGACCCTCACCACAGATACAGAGTCTGCGCAGACCCTCACCACAGATAAAGAGGAGTCTGCGCAGACCCTCACCACAGATACAGAGGAGTCTGCGCAGACCCTTACCACAAATACAGATGAATCTTACAAAAAGACCCTTACAAAAGACACTGAAACTGATGAGCCTGTGCAGACCCTTACAGCAGACACAGCTGAGTCTGCGCAGACCCTCACTGCAGACGTAAAGGACACGGATGCAGCTGAGCATCTGACGGACTCTACAGACACAGGTTAGTGATGATGAGGAGTTATGTGTTTCTGATGGTGAGTGTGATTGTGTGGAGCACGTCTGAGTATAACCTGTGTGTCTGATGCAGGCGCTTCATCTGTCTCAGACGAGCAGGAACAGAAGTCATCAGACGCCTCTGAGACGGTAATGAATCAGAATCATTTCATCTGCAAATCTTCAACAGAAATCCTGTGCATGTCACTAATGATGTTGTCTGATCAGGTGGAGCAGACGGAGAGCAGCACGCGGAGAGGACGATCATCTGCTCAGAGGACAGGTGTGTATGGTTCTTACAAGGTGCTTGAAGTAAAATTTGAATTTTTGAAATGTTGGTGCTCAAAAAAGACCCTTTTGTTGAGTATCCTTGTTAACACGGTCGATCATGTCTTAAATGAATGTAAACAGTTGAGAAAGAAGTCAGATGTGTGTCAATATATTGGATCTGTACATTAGGTCTTAAAGTGACAGCAGCCTAATAAACCTGCTGCTGTCTGTGTTCAAACGACAAAGAGACAATCACTCACTGCTCATGACTGAATAACATTTGTAATTTTAACAAAGACTAATGTAAACTGCGACATTTACAGCACATTACTGACTCTAGATGTCATGTTTCCTGAATGAATAAGTTGTGGAATCTGAATTTAAATGCTGTTTTTCTGACTGCAGCAAATCAAAGCAGAACCGATACTGAAAAAGAGCAAACAGCTTCTAAAGAGGTGAGTTTCTCTCTCTCTCTCTCTTTCTCTCTCTTTCTCTCTCTCTCTCTCTCTCTCTCTCTCTCTCTCTCTCGTATGGAAGCAGATTTCTGGCATGTAAGAAAAAAACCTGCTGTGGTGAGTCATGACCAAAGCGTCATAATTATGAGATGAAAAGCTGAAATTTGACTTTAAAAGTCATAATTATGACATGCTAAATAATTATATGACTAAAAAGCAGAATTAGACATACCAAGTCATAATTATTAAGTAAAAATTATGACATAAAAATCATAATAATGAGAAAAAAGTTGAAATTAGACATTTTTAAAAATTGAAATTATGATCAAATTTTCATCTTTTTTTTTGCCTTTATCTCATAATTTAAATTCATGCCAGTTTCGACTTTTTGTCATAGTTTGTCTTAGTATGTTAATTTTGACTTTTCTCTATCTATTTAGTGTTTTTCATCTCATAATTATGACTTAGCATGTCATAATTTTGTCTTAGTTTGTCATAATTACAACATTTAAAGTCATGAATTTTACTTTTCATCTCCTAAGTATGACTTTTAAAGCCATAAGCGTGATTTTATTCCCTCTTATGCGGCGGAAATTGACTTTCATAATCAGTTCTTCCAGTTTTTCAACTTCGTTGCTTGTCAGTGAATAAATGAATAAAGTAACTGTGTTTGACAGTGTGAGGATGAAGAGGAGGAGAGGTCGAGCAGGACTCCACGCAGAGGAAGATCCTCCAAAGCATCTGATGCTCCACAGAGAGAAGCAGGTGAGTCTCAGTTACACCTGCGGCGAGCCGTACTCACCTCACACACCTGATCATGTGACCCTGTTTCTCTTCTTTCCCATAAGGCTCTGCTTCACAGCCGAAGGAGGTGGAGCCAGCCGTGGAGGACGAGCCAAAAGAGGTGCGTTTGATTGTGTGTTTGGCTGATTCTTCAGTTAGAGAAAAACGAGATTTAAAAAATAATTCTCTTTTTAAAAGACTAATTACTGTAGCTTTAAACTTGCATTTTGAAGTGTTGAAATGTTGGAGAATGTGTAGAGTTTGTTGTTCACCCAGACTATTGAACTCTATAATTATTTTATGAAATGTTTTAAAATCAGGGAGCTTCTGCTTTTCCTAAGATCATAGTTTCAGTTCATATTATTTATGTGTAAATAAAGAATGATGCCATCGTCACACCAAACATTTACAGCTCATTTATTGGTATATGATGGAGATACTATCAGATCCAGCGTTACTTTAATATTTGACCATCACACTTTATATCAAAATCCAGTAGAAGGTTCTTGAAGACCGTGATGAGGTTCGTTCCAGGTCATGTGATCAATGACTCGCAGATGAATCATAGTTTTTGATGGGACTGAAGTGTTTGTGTTGATGTTGTTTTCAGCAAAACCGCAGGAGTCGCCGCTCCACAGCTCAGACCAGAGACACTCCTGCAGGTGACTCACACACACACACACACACACAGAGACTCACACACACACACACACACCTTTCTGTCTGTGGATCATCACTTCACCTCTCTGTCTCTCTCTCTCTAGTGAAACCTGCACTGAAACGGAAGAGATCAGACGATCTTCCTGCTTCTGCTCCAGTAAGTGTGTGTGTGTGTGTGTGTGTGTGTGTGTGAGAGTGAGTGAGAGAGATGAAGAGCTTTATAATGAGTGTTTCTTGCAGGACTCGACAGCAGAGATGAAGGAAGAACCAGATCAATCTGCCAAACAGAGAAAAGATGAAGGTCAGTAGTTTTTATCCAGTGTCTTCTACATAAAGGCCCCAATATACTTCAAACGAAATCGAAGAACGAAGTGATATGACGTCATTTTGAACAAAATCAGGCCGAAACTAAGTTTGTTTTGAGTTCGTTTCAGCAGTTCGAAACAACTCACCAATGCTAAGTTTCTGGGGGAGTTCGTTTTGGTTCCTAAACACCTTTGAGCTAGCATTGGTCCGTGGTGATTACGCAATCGGTGGGTGTGTTCAGGAACTCCGCCGCCTTTGACCTGCAAATGTTTTTTTTTTCCCGGTTCGTTTCTCATTCATCGGACTGAGGTCAGGCAGGAGGACAACATCTCCAAGTCACTAGCAACATAAATACACAGTGTCGAGTAGCTGAGCGGCCACAGATATATCCGCACCTGTACGATCGCTCGCGGAGAGACTTTAAAGATTCAGGGAAAGCATTTATTCCTAGAAAGAAATCACAACGAAGCTTGGTGTCGATGACCCGGAGTTATGCAAAAAGCAACGTAGAGAAACATCAGATGCAAGTTTTCCAAAACCATGAGAAGAGTGAAAGGAAAGAGTAAAGATATAAGGTAGCAAGTACCAAATACATGTTTCAAATGAATGTTACACCATACTGCTGCTGCTGCTGCTGTTCTTTTAATAAGCGAATTTAAAAGGTATACAATAAATGAAATGCCAAAAGAACATACAATAATAAACCTTTGTTTTGATCAAATCATGACACCACATAAAATATAAAAATGTGTAATTTATCCAGTTTAATAAAAGACTTAGATACACCATTGTTGCATCGTCGCGAGCATCGTGACACGTGTTTACATTAATCTACGCCCCGCCTCCAGCAGCGGGGGGGTGTTGGAATGTTCGAAAACAGTATACCGTCGCTCACCTTTTCCAACTTCTTTTTGCCCCCAAACGAAGAATGAAAATGAACTTTGTTTGAAGTGTATATCGGGGCCTTTAATCTTCATTGTATGTAAAAGAGCAGCGCGATCATTCTGTTAAACGTCTCATTTTGTGACAGTCGTACAGAATGATGCCTGAATGTTCATTATACTCCGTGTTTGATTTGCCTCTGTTTCTCTCAGCGAGTCCGTCTGAAGATCAGGACACCATCAAAGCAAGTGATGAAGAGGAGGAGAGGAAGGATGAGGAAGATGTGACAGTGAGCAAACAAACACTCCTGACACTCTAACTGCCTGTGATCACAGACGGATGAATGAATGACTGACGTGTGTGTGTGTGTGTGTGTGTGTGTGTGTGTGTGTGTGTGTGTTCAGGAGGACCGGCAGCAGAAACCGACCCGCCGCGGACGACCCACCAAAACATCCTCCGCCACAGACGACTCAGGTGTGTAGAACCAATTAATAGCCCACTGTAAAATATTAATACTGTAAAAATGCATAAAATATTTCATTTCTATTAAACTACATTATTATGTTTATTTCTTACTCATTATAGTATGGTTATAGTACTGCATTTATTATATACGTTTTTCTTTTTTTATTTTAATCTAATTTATTAATTTATGAATTTGTTTTAATCTGTTTAATTTTTTTGTCATGTTTTTCTTTTCTTATATTATTCTATTTATTTATTATTCTATTTATTTTTATTTTAATCTGACATCAATTTTGTCTTTATTCACTTATTTTAATCTATTTAATATATATATATTTGTGTTTTTTTTAATGTTTTTACATTTTTTATTTTTTATTTTAATCAAACTTTGTCTTTTTGTTTGCTTTTTTAAAATTTAATGCATTAACTCATTTATGAATTTCTTTTAGTCTATTTATTTTAATTTAATTTTTGATTACATTATTTCATTTATTTCTTATAGTCCTGTCAGTACAGAATTTATTTTCAGATTTTTTTAATCCTATTTTTTTTCTCATTTATTTACTTAACTTATGTAATTATTTGTTTATTTAATTCTAGTTTTTGATGACATTAATTTGAATCCTGCTCTAGAGGTTTTTCAGTCTGTTTGTCTGGTTCACAGATACGGGAGCATCAGAGAAAAGAGACGGAGAAAAAGATGATGATGAAGAAGAGACCAAAAGCAGAGCGACGACCCGCGCCGCGTCTCGTCTGGAGGCAGAGAAGTACGACAGGCGTCTGATGCTCCGACGCTCACGGCTCAGTGCATCCAGACTCATTTCTCTGCTTTGTTTTTCAGGAATAAACCCAGCAAACCGTCCACTCGAGCTGTCAGTAAACTCAGCGGGAAAGAGGAGAACTCTCCAAACACACGGTCTGTCTGTACATCTGAGGAATATTGTTTGGCATAGTTCAGAATGAATACTAGTGTGCCGCGCACTGTCTGCTTATATAGAGCCTCGTTATATCACTGTATTAGTTTTTCTTACTCATTATAGTACTATTACTGTATTTAATGATTTGTGTCCCTGCAGCACAGAAGCAGTCATAAGCAGCAGCTATATTTGTAGCAATAGCCAACAATACATTGTATGGGTCAAAATTATCAGTTTTTCTTTTATGCCAAAAATCATTAGGATATTAAGTAAAGAAGATGATTTATTCAGCTTTCAGATGATGCATAAATCTCATGACTGGTTTTGTGCTCCAGGGTCACATTTACTTTTTTTTTTTCTTATGCATTATAGAACTGTTTTATTTATCTAATTTTATTGAATTTTTTAATTTTTATTTTGTAGTACTGCTATGGTACTTTATTTATTTATCTATTTTTTTTTTATATATCTTTTTCTTATTCTTTATAGTATTATGTTTATTTATCTAATTTTTGAATTATTTTTTCTCGCTCATTATAGTTGTAGTACTATATCAATTTATCTAATTTAAGTTGTTCAAACAGTAGTTTGCTGCAGTCACATGACCTTTTTATGCTTCATATTTAATACAGCTTGTGAATACAGATGTTTTGCATTTTGACTTGTGTATAAATGAATCTGATCTAATGAGTCAAAAAAAAGTTAAGAATCACTTACTGTTCAATCGTCACACTGGAAATGAAGTCATGCGCTTTGCATTATGGGATGTAATGCGTTCTTTAACAATAGGTCATGAACACTGATGCTGTGTGTGTGTGTGTGTCTCAGATCGGCGAGGGGACGCAAGCGTGACTCGAGTCCTGCTCTTCCTCGCACACGTGGAGGACAGAAATCTGACGAGCCGCCTTCAAAAAGAGCCAAACGATGATGAGTCCCGGCTTGATCTCCTCGAGGCCATCGTTAGCAGTAGTTTGAAGGTCAGAGAGTGTTGGGAAATGAATCTGAATCAGAGCAGTCCAGAATCAACATGATGGAGATCTGCAGACGAATCAAGACTGATGAAGAAGAGCTGCTGTGTGTGTAAACTCATCCAATTCATCAGCGCCAGTGTTGACTATGAGAAACTGTGTGTGTGTGTGTGTGTGTCAGAGATGCTCATTCTGTGAATGTCAGTATTTTTCATTTTATATTTTTACCTTTTTATTATAAACCCCAATATTGCTCTGATCCAATCTGAGGTGTTTTTTATATGTTGTTTTGTGCAAGTTTTTTATTTTATGGTTCAGTTATTACCTTCATTGTTAAAATGTATATAAATCACCAGTATATGAGAAGTCTTTAAGGTTTTGGGGTTTAGTTGAACTGTTCTGGTGTCAAAGACAGTTGGTTTACCAGAGGAACCTTAAGAGACCGAGCCTGATAATCCAGACCGATTAATAAGTGTTTGAGAGTGTGTGTGTGTGTGTGTGTGTGTGTGTGTGTGTGTGTGTGTGTGTGTGTGTGTGTGTGTGAGGCTCTGTGGTGTGTGTGTGTGTGTGTGTGTGTGTGTGTGTGAGGCTCTGTGGTGTGTGTGTGTGTGTGTGTGTGTGTGTGTGTGTGTGTGTGAGGCTCTGTGGTGTGTGTGTGTGTGTGTGTGTGTGTTTTTGTGAAAAGTCAGGACATAGATGTGTATAATGACGAGGGTATGGCAGGTATTACAAGGTGAAGGTGGCATCTCAGGACATTGACCCATGTCCCCACTTTTCAAAACGCTTATAAATCACTCAGAATGAGGTTTTTTTGGGGAAAGTTGAAATGCACAGTCTCCTGTAAGGGGTAGGTTTAGGTGTAGGGCAATAGCACATACAGTAAGTACAGTATAAAAACCATTACGCCTATGGAGAGTCCCCACTTTTCACAAAAACGAACGTGTGTGTGTGTGTGTGTGAGAGAGAGAGTGTGTGTGTGTGTGTGTGTGTGTGTGTGTGTGTGTGTGTGAGAGAGAGTGTGTGTGTGTGTGTGTGTGTGTGTGTACCTGGGGTCCGTTCTTCGTACGTCACTAACTCAGTCAGCTGGATTTGATTGTTGATGGTTTCGCTTAATCATGGATTGTTTGGTTCATCGAAGCTCATCCTGGACTTGTTGTCATAGCAACGGGTCCGTAAGCTTAAATCTGCTCGGGAGCAGCTTATTTCATGTAAACAGGATTAGATTGCATCTTTTTAAGCAGAATTGATACTTAAAATCTATCCCAGCCATGCGTTACTTTATAGCGTTACAATAATTTAACATAATAATAGTTTAAAAATGAACTTGAAAATAATATAACAATATAATAATATTATATAACTGTTGTGTAGTATGTAATACTGTAGACAGCCAGTTTTACTCATTGAAAGATTTGTTAGTGATGAAATAATTACTTTATAATTGTACTGGAGTCTTACACACATGCTGTACAGTTAATCTGAGTCGTGCATTAATTTGAGTGATGACAGATATTATGGGAGGGGCTTGATGGAGCAGGAGATGCAGATAACTGGATCTCTAAGAAACTTTAATGCTGTCCCATAAGAAATCTGTTTCAAAGATAAATTTAAATGAATTGCTAATTACAACATTGAAGTAAGAATGTAAAGCCTGTACAAATACTAGAAATCACAAATATAAATAATTGGGAATCATGTAAAAAAAAAAAATAATAATAAACTAAAAAAATTCAAAATACATTTATGTAGTTTTGTTCGCTTGGCTGTTTCCTTATAAAGGTCCAGAAATTTGTCAAGTTTTTCGTCAGGTGTCTTTGATGATATGATGTCATTACGTTGCTGTTTTGCCGCCAGCCAATCACTGCACTGCTGATCGTGGTTTCGAGGATCGATACATCTGCCCTTTTCAGGGAACACGAGAACACGCAGTAATCTTAGACAGCTTAATCCAGATATTTTAATCTAATACGCAAATTCGTTTGAAGAACCAAATTAGCCAGAGATCAGTTATCAGGATTATAAGATCTGGCATCTTTCAGATCATCTCAGATGTAATAAGCGACGTACAAAGAACGGGCCCCTGTTTTTCTATTCAGGTGGGGACTTAAACCTGAACACACACAGACTCATGGGGACTCGTGTCACGGGTAAACAAGCTAATAAATCACACAGAATTAAGTTTTAGGAAAATCTGAAAATGCCTGTAGTCTCCTGTAAGGGGTAGGTTTAGGTGTAGGGTTGGTGTAGGATAATAGCACATACAGTAAGTACAGTATAAAAACCATTACGCCTATGGAGAGTCCCCACAAGGATACCAAACCAGACGTGTGTGTGTGTGTGTGTGTGTGTGTGTGAGTGAGAGAGAGAGAGAGAGATTGTGTAAGTGTGTGTGTGTGTGTGTGTGTGTGTGTGAGTGAGAGAGAGAGAGAGAGAGAGTGTGTATAAGTGTGTGTGTGTGAGAGAGAGAGAGTGTGAGTGTGTGTGTGTGAGAGAGAGAGAGTGTGTGTGAGAGAGAGAGAGTGTGTGTGTGTGTGTGAGAGAGAGTGTAAGTGTGTGTGTGTGTGTGTGAGGAGAGCGAGTGTGTGTGTGTGTGTGTGTGAGGAGAGCGAGTGTGTGTGTGTGAGAGAGAGAGAGAGAGAGAGCGTGTAAGTGTGTGTGTGTGTGTGTGTGTGTGTGTGTGAGAGAGAGTGTGTGTGTGTGTGTGTGTGTGTGTGTGTGTGAGAGAGAGAGTGTGTAAGTGTGTGTGAGAGAGAGAGTGTGTGTGTGAGAGTGTCAGAGAGTGTGTCTGTGTGTGTGTGTGTGTGTGTGTGTGAGAGAGAGTGAGTGTGTGTGAGAGAGAGAGTGTGTGTGTGTGTGTGTGTGTGTGTGTGTGCGTGTGTGTGTGTGTGTGAGAGAGAGAGTGTGTGTGTGTGTGTGTGTGTGTGTGTGTGTGTGTGTGTGTGTGTGTGTGTGTGTGTGTGTGTGTGTGTGTGTGTGTGTGTGTGTGTGTGAGAGAGAGAGAGTGTAAGTGTGTGTGAGGGAGAGAGAGAGTGTGTGAGAGTGTCAGAGAGAGAGTGTGTGTGTGTGTGTGTGTGTGTGTGTGTGTGTGTGAGAGTGAGTGTGTGTGTGTGAGAGAGAGAGAGAGAATGAGAAAGGCTTTCAGAAAGAAGGGGTTTTATTTCTGCGGTTCAGCTAAGAATAGATTATTCCGTCGCTCATTTATTATTGGCCGTTTTAATCGAGTGCAGCAGGAAACAGCTGTGTGTGTTTTAACAGACGTTCTCATTTGTTCCAGTAGGAGGCTGAATATGATCTCTTTAGATGTTCCATTCAGTTATTTCCTTCATTTGCAGGTCATTTTTAAACTCTGCAGCAGTATATCGTTCTGCCAGCTCTCCCTCAAACCCAAACCAGGGTCTACAGAGGTGATCAAAAATATGACAATGCTTAATTAAAGATCCCTAATTCCTGATCCCTAATGCAAATATAATGCAAAAATGGTGTTGTTTCCTCAGTATTTCTGTCTTGTTTTCCAGCACAAATACCTAAACGTTCTTAAATCAAGATACATTTACTGGAGAAGCAGAATGACGATGGGTTTCTGAAAATGTATCAAAAATGAATTTAGTGTTTGCTTAAAACAAAAATATCTGCCAATGGGGTCAGAAAAATAATCTTTTCACTTTTTTTTGCCCCATTAGCACTTATTTTTTTGTAGAGAAAAGAAAAAATGTGTAGTATATAAATTAATAATTAAATTATAATAAACTATAATGACACTAACTAGAAAGCTAATTATAATGTTTTTTTTTACTTTATTTAACAAAGAAATCCTCTGAGATTAAAATATTAAGAACTTTTTACAGGTGTGTCTTTAATAATTGGCAGGAAAATAGTATATAGGCTACACAAAATAACATGCATTAAACAGCGTCAAAAACATCTGCAATGCGAGAATTCTTTCGATTCCGTTTAAAATTCATATATGTGTGTCTAGTATTTGTGTATTTTTTCCTTTTCTTTGTTCCTCTCTCTACCTGTGGTTTTCCACGAAGTGGCGCCAGAAGCATCGTTGTCTTTCTCTGTTCAGCTGAATCTACAGCCTGGTGCTTCACTGACATGCTGAAAATAGCCAATATAGCACTACAGAGCAACAACAGTAACCCAGCCACGACATAACAGATGAAGCGAGTTCTGCAGTAAGAACACGTGTGATTTGATGTTGCTGTTGTTGGTTGATTGGCTCTGGTCGGGGTTCGGGTTCTGTTCTGAGCTCAGTGTGTTTGGGGTTTCTGCGATAAGGCTTTTTGTTTACTTCTGAATGTGTTTGAGTGTGTGGCGCTGACCTGTTTCTGCAGGTTTTAACCCATGTTGAGGATGTCGGGAAAATCGTTTTTGTGACCCTGGACCACAAAACCAGTCATAAGGGTCTAATTCAGGAAACTGGATTTTCTTTTAAACCTATTTTCCGAGCAGCCTGTCTCATGAAAATGCGAATAAATAGTACGCCAAATAAAAACAGAAAATCGTGTTATTGATACGCAAAAAAAAATCTATCACAACCACAATCCTATACTCATTGCGTATCATATGCACGCCGAAGTCAATTTCTGAGTATAAACAGTACACCAAATGGAAACGGGCTATTCATGCTATTGATACGCACTTTTATGAGATCGGGTTGAAAACTGATAAAAGCTTATAGAATTTCCAAACGAATTTTAAATATGTTTATAATAAAGTTGTGTGTACAAAATATGATAAAGGCTTCTGCACAATAACGATAAAACAATGATTAAACTTAGATAATTCGATTCTTTATTCATTATTCGCTATTTTGTAGATGTAAAGTTTTAAAAAATCGTTTTGAACTTAATGCAGAAAAGGGTGCACGGCCATCTTGTCCAATCAAATTTAACGCAGTCGTAATTACCTCTTCACAACTAGTTAATACAAACTTCCCAAGATCTGAACGCACCGTATTGCTTGTCTAAGATTATGGTCACATTAACGACGAAATTTACTGTGGCAGAAGTCCATTGTGTAATAGTGCAGTGCTGTATATGATGCACTTTCAAACCTTTTTTTCTCTCATGAGCAACTGAACCCAAAGCGAAGTGTGCTTGTGGAAAGGTTTCGCTCCTACAGGAAATTCCCAAATGCGGAGATTCCTATTGAAATGTCTGCGAAAATTCGCCGAACAAGGCTGCACGTGACCGCACCTTATAAGCAGTTCAGAGATTAAACTTTTCCTTTTATTATTTTTTTGTTTTTTTGTTTTGCAAATCAAAGCAGGTGAGTATTAACTCGTTTTCTTGATGCGGGTCTGAACTTCTGCATCCTGCAGGTTTCTCTCTATGAATGAGGGCTTTTTCCGTTTCCATGGTAACAAACCTCTTGCATCCCTTGTTTTTCTGCGTCTGTCTGCTCGTGTTCCGCGAGGAGCCGCTGTCAGAAGCAATGAGGGACCGAGTCAAACGCATCTGGACGAGATGGGGTTTTAAATCGCCGCACATGAGTTTCATTTGGCAGGAAAAAGAAGAAGACAGAAAGGCTTTCATACTGGTATGAAGGCGGGGATGCTGTCATCCGTGTCACGCCATTCTTTCATGAATGTTTTTTTCCTGTAGAGTCCTGCATGCTGCTGCTTTCACACACAGAAGGTCTGTCAGATACTGTTAAAACTCATTTGACAGTCATATCACACACACACTCACAGAGCTATGTAGCCTAAATAATATTAATTATAATTACTACAGACCAACGCGAACTTGCACATTCATTATTGCTTTATTATATGATTCATTTTCCCATTGAGGTCATAGTTTTGTCAGGTTTTTACTGACGCATTTGTGACCCCGGCCTGGACCACAAAACCAGTCATAAGGGTCAATTTTTTGGAATTGAGATTTATACAAGCTGAATAAATAAGCTTTCCATTGATGTAGGCTATGGTGTGTTATGATCGGACAATATTTGGCTGCGATACAACTATTTGAAAATCTGGAATCTGAGGGTGCAAAAAAAATCAAAATATTGAGAAAATCACATTTAAAGTTGTCCAAATGAAGTTCTTAGCAATGCATATTACTAATCAAAAATGAAGTTTTGATATATTTACGGTAGGAAATTTACTAAATATCTTTATGGAACATGATCTTTAATATCCTAATGATTTTGGCATAAAAGAAAAATCGATAATTTTGACCAATAGGTTATTGCTAAAAATATACCCGTGCTACTTATGACTGGTTTTGTGCTCCAGGGTCACATTTGCTAATAAACATTTTTGACTACATGCACCACCCTTGACTTTGAGACTTTAGTTCAAACATGTAAAGCAAATGCAATGGTTTTGTGCTTCTTTGTTGTTATGCAGCGGGAATGAATTGCTTTGAAGTTTATTGCGCCAGACGCCTTCAAAATCCTCCGCGTGCACGCGCAATTTATGTTGCGCGAACGTGCCAGTTTCCCCCACGCGTGCACGCTCGCGGTGAACCATCGCAAACATCTGCGGTCACGCGCAGAACCACAAATATTCAAGTGACTTATCAGACAGATAGCAGCGCGCGTGAGTGAGGCGCGCGGCCGCTAGATGGAGAGAGAGGCGCGCGCGCGCTGGAGTTCAGCAGACTTACTGATATTTACTAAGAAAATCATTTCTGAGCATAATTTTAACCGGATAACATTTTAAGTGCCTTGTGCGAGGGAAAACACAACTTCCTTCAGATTTAAATTTGTGCTAAAAGATGTCCTTTATTCTCAATATCAGCATCTGAATTAATCTAATAGTTTAACTGGTGAAAGTTTAACTATTAACTGTAAAATGGGCTACTTATATTACATATTTCATGGTAATATATTATACTATTTGATCATATTATATTAAAGGTCAGCAGTAATTTTGTAATTTGTGTTGATTAAATATGCTATTTAGTGAATAAAGCAGCAGAATCTATATTTTCTGTTCTGACGCTAAAAGCAGGACAGACAAATATGTACAATTATACTGGATTAGAAAAAAACCCGATAGAAAACGCAGTGCGATTAGCTATGTGAGAAAAGAGGAGAGATTGGTAAACATTGTTTTACTTTTTATTAATGCATAAATCGAATTTAGGCTATACTGGAACTTCACAACGCGATAAAAATAAAAAATCAGTATGACGCTTAAAGTCCAACAACATGATTTATTATTTGGAATTAACACTGAATTAGAATTTTTATTTTATTTTATTATTATTTTATTTTTTTTTTTTACGTTTTATTACGTATTACGTTTGATAATTTCCCGTCAACGCTTAACAAACCGGATTGGTTTATTAAATAGGCTACGTTAAACTCAGTTAATAATTTACTGATAGCCGTAATATAATTAATTACAATTTAAACTACTGCTAATGTATGTCCTAAACGTTCACAATATATAATACCATAGCTTATATATATTAATCTAAACAAGAATGCCAGAGCCACGATATCACAATAAGAAACTTATTTAATGTGACACTTTATTTATGCAGTAGGCTATTTGAGGAAAGTTTGCCGAAATCAGCTGCATCAAAAATAAGAATAAAGAGAAAAATCGAATAAGAAAATACTTTTTGTTTGTTTATTATTATTATTATTATTATTATTATTATAACAACTAATGCTGTTGCTGTTAAAAGGAAAATGAAGACAGAGTCTTACGCATAGGCTATAGTAAATTCGTATTTTTCTGGTACCGTTTTTAGGCCTCATTAATTTTCAATGCCACAAACTTGTTCAAATGTGACGCGGATAAGAGTCGAAATTAGTTTGACGAAACATTTTAATCTTATTTTTAATTAGTGACTATTTTTGTGGAATAAACGAAATCTGTTAAAACTCATATGCGGTTTGATTGTGTCAGTGCTTTTAATGATCAAATTTAAAATTATTAATCAAAAGATACAAATAATTCACCATATATTAAATGACACAAGGCCGTCGCGACCCGCAAACACGACTGGAGCGCCAGACGAGCACCTTTTAAGTCGTGATAAATTAATTAATAAAATATATGGCATCTCTTTCATCTAAGAGAAATAGATAGCCTACTCACAAGTGTAAATCCATTTGATCCGACGGCGAGTGACCTGAGAATAAAATCACGCATAAACGAGATTTATGTGATGTTACTGAACACTGCATATTATAGAGTTGCCCTTATTTTGCTCCTTATAAACGTTCCGTGGAACGATGCGTGAGATTGCGTTAAATCCTTCTTGCTTTTGCGCAGTTTTTGCGTCTGTTAGTGCTGTAGACCTACTTTGTCATCAGCTCGTATTTAGTCGTCACTGTCATTTGAAAGGGTCACTGATATCTTTTCATTCAGGGCAGCATCTCTCCTCGGGCGTTTAAGGGTTAACGGGTTAGGCGTTCTGGGTGTTCTGAAATATGTGAAGCTCCACGCAGCCAATCAGAAATTGGAACAGCTGTCTGGCTGGCCAATGGGAGTGTGCTGAGGGTCAGTGTCAGCCGCAGGTGAAGTGTATAGTAGCGCTGTGTTCATTCACACTCGCGTTCTGGCGACGTGGATGCGCATCCACAAAAACTCCCTTCACGCGGGCCGCGATGCGACCGAACTGCCGCCACGGGGCTCAATCTCCATCTGATCCGGATCTGGAGCGCCTAATTCCGTTGCTTTATAATCAACAGTGACTTTTCATGCTTAAAATGGCTGTGCGCAGTAACTCTCTGATGCCGTTCTCCATTCAAGCCATTCTGAACCGAAAAGAGGAGTCTCGACATTTGAACGATCTGGATGTTTGTTTCTCAAAAAGCGCTTGTTGGAAAATCTTCGATGAAATGGATGGACCGGACAGGAGCGATGAGAGAAAGCACAAAAACTACGATTCGGACTCCGGGATGAGCGAGGACAACGACAGTAAAGCGCAAATCGACGCAAAGCCCGAAAAAGACGCAGATTTAGCGGAAGAAACGGATCAGGAATCCACGGCGGCGGAACACTGCAAAGGCCTGGACTGTGTGTCCGGTGAGTAAACAACGCAGTTTGGCACTTAAAAAGTTTTATTTGAGTTTGGAAATACATCAGCTCCAGATGCTCGATGGTGGAGGGGATATTCAGCGAACCGTTCAAGTACTGAACTTGATCAAAGAGAAACTATAGAATTATGGTACCACGCAAAATATGGCAGTACCATGCACATTTTTTTGTTTTTGTTTTTTAAGTATAATATACTTTTATGTTTATCGCACATGTGCTAATACCGTGGTATTCTATAGCTACTTTGGAGGCAATTGTACAAAAAGCGCATGCTTTCAAAAACAAAACGTTATCGGAGAAACGTGTATATGTAGGCCTATAAACGTGTGTATATATATATATATATATATATATATATATATATATAGTGTCAAGGTTCAATGTCAAAAAATAAAATAGCACTACCTTGCACCTTTTTTTCTAAGTATAGACTAAGACCTTTTTTGTTTATCGCACATGTACTAATACCATGGTATTATATGTACTTTTGAGGCAATTGTTCAAAAAAAAGGAATGCTTTCAAAAACGTTATCAGAGAAAGATGTATATGTTTATAAACGTGTAGGCCTATATGTATATAGTATTAAGGTTCCATGTCAAAAAAATGGCACTACCATGCACTTTTTTTTCTAAGTATAGACTAGTAGACTATTTTTGTTTATCGCACATGTGCTAATATTCTATTATGTACTTTGGAGGCAATTGTACAAAAAGCGCATGTTTTCAAAAACTTTATCTGAGAAAGGTATGCATATAAACGTGTATATGTATCAAGGTTCCAAGTCCAAAAAAAATAAAAAATTAAAAAATGGCACTACCATGCACTTTTTTTTTTCTTAGTAGACTTTTTTGTTTATCGCACATGGCAATACCATGGTATTCTATTATTCCATTTCTATTCTGTTCCATTATTATGAACTTCAGAGACAGTTATACAAAATAGCGCATGCATTCAACGCCAGTAAAGCGTTTCGGATTCTTTTCCAGACTGTAACGCTGGCGAGGAGAAGAGCAGCGATCAGCCCAAGCAGCGGAAGAAGCGTTCCCGCGCCGCGTTCTCTCACGCGCAGGTGTTTGAGCTCGAGCGGCGCTTCAATCATCAGCGCTATCTGTCTGGACCGGAACGCGCGGACCTCGCCGCCTCTCTCAAACTCACCGAGACGCAGGTCAAGATCTGGTTCCAGAACCGACGGTACAAAACCAAGCGACGCCAGATGGCCGCCGATCTGCTGGCCTCGGCCCCGGCGGCGAAGAAAGTGGCCGTGAAGGTGCTGGTCCGCGACGACCGGCGGCAGTACAGCCCCGGTGAAGTGCTGCGACCGCCGCTGCTCTCCTATTACTATCCGTACACATACTGCCTTCCCGCCTGGAGCCTGTCCTCCGCATGCACGGGAAGCCAGTGACACCGGGACTTACACTATTTATTCTACTAAAGACTGTCGTTTACTGAGCACACCAGGCCCGGATCTACGGGGGTGCAGGAGGGTGCTCAACGGTGCTCAAACGAAATCAGTAGCACCCTCCGTTAAACCTGCATTAATGGCATTTCATCGCAGATTTTGGCAAACTATCGAGTGCTTTACGGTTTGCGGCGGTTTCTATTTCAAGGTGTTTTTGCAGCGTTGAACAATGTAGCCGATCACAGTATATCTGTTGATTTCTTGAACCCAACAGCCAATCAGAGGCGCTTATGTAGAATCCACTCACCGCTCAAATCGCCGGTGTTTTTGTGTTCGGCACGAATCATCTCGTTATAACGAAGTGTAGAGAGATTCGTGTAACTTTGTGAGATCGCGATGAATTAAGAGTGATTTTTAGTGATTGTAAACAGCTCTTTGCGCCATGGACGGCAATAAAGCCTTTATAGATATTAAGGTTCGAGCACCCTCACTAATTTAAGAAGCACCCTCAGTGATCTGATTCTGGAGCCGGGCCTGGAGCACACCGACCGAGGAGCCAAAACCGGGAGATTTATTTACAGAACTGCCTTCGAATTCGGGCCGAAACTGCCTTTTTTCTAACAAGTACTATATGAGTTTACTCCCTATAAAACACCATTAGGATTTTATTTCAGAATGTATGAAAAATGTGTCGGTTTTTAGCAAAATATTCTTTCTTCTGGTTGGAAAACAGCACTTGATGTCGTTACTCTGCGCGTTTCTTGCGGTAAGACTGGCACTTTCCACAGTTCACAATGTTTGGAAAATACTGCTTTGTTGGACTCAATAAGTGAGCAGTGAAGTCACAACG
Source organism: Onychostoma macrolepis (assembly GCF_012432095.1). Taxonomy (NCBI): domain Eukaryota; kingdom Metazoa; phylum Chordata; class Actinopteri; order Cypriniformes; family Cyprinidae; genus Onychostoma; species Onychostoma macrolepis. The sequence goes on along the minus strand of NC_081168.1, from coordinate 812,435 downwards.
TTTACTCGACTTGTATGTTTTCATATTAGTGTAACTTGTTTTGTTTAATGAAAAAGAAATCAAACATTAAAACGTATGAAGCATAATTTCAGTCGTGTTTCTCGCATTTTATGAGATGCCAGTCCTCAAAGTAAAAGCATGAAATTAATGACCCGTGACATGAGCCCACTGGAGTCATTAAATTATAGTGTAAGTTTGACACAAAACAGCAAAGAAGAGTCACCAAATAATCGTTAAATCCACATTTAGAAGAAGTGTAAATGCTATGCAAAAGCTCTGGTTTCATTTACGTTCCTCTGAGGGAAAACCGCCTAGTTCAGATCGAGGGTTTTCATGTATTTGTGTTATTTTAAGCAATCATGCCGCAGAATTGTGCTTTTAAGTTGAATCCATATTTCAGATCCACATAAACTCCACATTCACGTGACGCATTTTAGCCTCGTTGATATTTACTGGAGACAAAAAAGAAGAAACTTAGGCTATTGAAATGACTGAAATTCATAACAGCAATAAATCCATTGAGATTATAAACAGTGCACAAAATAAAATCAACAAACTATAATAAAACCATCACCGCCCTGTTCAATAATAATAATTATGATACTAATAATACATGTATCGGGATTGTGAGTTAATGTTGTTTTGTCGGGCGTTTCAAACACACAGATTTATGATCAGAACAAGGCCTCAACTCATTACATAATACCCTTGACTATAATTACAGAGCGAATTCTATTTAACATTTGTGTATAAATGTATGAATTATATTTCAATAAAAAATATTAGCATAGCTTGCATTTCGCTTGGTTTATTGTGGTTATTCTGACACACCGAATTATTCTCGGTATTGTGTGATTAGTAGATTAAACGTTCTTACGCAAGATATGCTTTAAGCGTTTGTTTAATAATAAATCAGACACATGAGATTCTTTAAATACTGTAAAATAGATGATGGGCTCTGTGGTGTTTTCTTGCAAGCTAAAAATGAAAAGACAAGCAGCTCTCAGACTCCATCACTCTTCAAACAGTAAGATTGCTGCAGTGATTCTCTGACCGACAGACCAAAGCGTTCAGAGCAGGTGGACATGACCGGGGTCAGGCTCTTCTCAGTTAAACTCCCATCTGAATCACATGAACAGGGTGAAGATGAACCCAGAACAACCGCTGCTCGTCTCAGGTTCTGTTCTGACGGATGGAGAGCTGAAATGCACATCACACCTGTGCTTTCCGTGGCATTTTATTTCATGCACAAAGATAGGCTACTTTTGTATGACAGAACATCAGATATACCAACGAGCTGCTGACATTGTGTTTTTGTTATTCAGTCATTTTAGTCTTTGGGCTCAAATTAGGTTTTGCGTGGAGAAATGTCAAAAACAACCAAATTAACCCTTGCTGCGTATATGACAAACGCCAGTAAAGTCATATTTTTCAACACAAAATAGTGTCAACCGGCTACATTTTAAATGCATGCAATGTGAACCGAAATAACTCTAGAAATATATAAGGTCGCGTGAGGCCTGTATGAGCGCTTTAAAAACGCCGAATATTCATCACAATTCATCCTGTTTTCTTTGTTGGCAGTTTTAAGGTGTAAAGCAATGACAGATTTACGGCGAATGCTGGGAAATGTGAGGAATATTTGACATTAATCTCGACATTAATGCCTTGCTGTTGGTTTTGAATCCATTGATGCCAATGAGAGGTTATTACGAGGCCCGTGGAGAAACTCCAGCAGTTTCAGTAGAGTTAAAAAAAAGCACAGTACCATTCTTAACACGAGTATTTTTCTTAAGCGTGTATCTGTTTTGGGTTAACGTGTTTAAATTGATGCTCGATATTTTGAAGTCATTTCTCAGCGAGCGCGTGCATGTGCAAAGACGAGCACGAGACTTTACATTCTTCAGCATAAATGCAGCGAGTCCGACGGTTCAACTTTCCGGGAAAATGTGTGTAATGACCAAGAAAAAAGAGAGAAAGAGAGAGCAGCTTTAGTCTCGAGCACAAACGGGCTCGCTGGAGCTGATCTGGAAATCATTCGCAGATGGAGCTTCATTTTGCCACTCCAAATTCTATTGGCATTGAAATGATCACAAGCACACAGACAAAACAAAGCTCCAGTGCTTCGGAGATCCTTCTTGTCTTTGGAGATTACAAGCTTTTTATATCGATTCATTTGTTTGCAAACAACCAGTGCACAGAATTAGAAAATGAAAAGCCATTTGTGTCCCTGCAGCACAAAAGTAGCACGGGTATATTTGTAGCAATAGCTAACAATGCATCAAAATTATTCATTTTTCTTTTATGCCAAAAAATCATTAAGATAGTAAAGATCATGTCCTGTAAATTTCCTACCGTAAATATATCAAAACTTAATTTTTGATTAGTAATATGCATTGCTAAGAATTCATTTGAACAACTTTAAAGGTGATTTTCTCGATTTTTTTGCACCCTCAGATCCCAGATTTTCAAATAGTTGTATCTCAGACAAATATTGTCCAACAAACCATACATCAATGGAAAGATTATTTATTCAGTATAAATCTGATTTAACCCTTAATTTGACCCTTGTGACTGGTCCAGGGTCACGCTTTTCAGAGACGCCATGATGTCAAACCCTAACTGATTCGAACTGAAGCTTTTATTCTGAAGAGGGCGAGGAGTTTGACGTGGTTATTGGGTGTCGTCTTGTAATGAATCGCTCTGTTGTGTGAGCTGATGTGTGTTCAGTGTTTCCCGCGTGTCATTTGTCATCTATAGGCCTACTAGTCCATATTTTGACAGGATTTGCAACTTTAACGCGGCCTCGCAATTTCCCAGTGCATAAGTACTTTTTTACTATTCCGTGAATGCCTGTATATTTTTGGTCAAATTTTGGACGTCAAGGACAATTTCTTTATACACGCTAATAGAGCGCGCCTGTCACACATAATGGCGCGTAATCAGGGCAATCATTTTCCCGCGCAGAGACATGAGCCAGTTGTTGTTGTAGATCAAGTTTCACGTTTAATGAAAGAAAATTGGCATTTCATACACTTCGCTCTTGCGGCTCGGGATCGTCCACCTGCGAAACGTTCATTTATCTCCTAATTGAATTATATTTTGTCTTGTGTGAGTCCGCACATGTGCGGTTGTTTCTCGGTGAATCTCGTAGCTGCTCGGCTCTCTCGGCGTCGGATCGCCGGTAATCCGGCAGATGAAGTGAAAGAGTCCGCGGGCGTGTGATGTGAAGCAGATGTTTCGCGCGTGGAAATGCTTAACAGGTGCGCGCGCGTGTTTAACCTCGCGCCTCCAGCAGTTAACATGTCACAGCATCACGTCTAATTATCATGTCTAATTATCATGTCCAATTACACTCCAGCTTGACTTTTGGGATGTTTCTTCAATGGAATATTTAAGAGAGCCCCGAAAACATTTCCTTGCTTTGAAATAAAGATAACAATTCACATCAGATGAGATGAGTAGAGATAACTCACCTTAATACTATTTTATTATTATTATTATTATTATTATTGCTGTCGTTGTTGTCTTAACATTTAATGTAGTCTAATGCAAATTATGCTTTACAGTAGGCTGGTTTAAAACCGTACACTATGCTATTATTATTATTATTATTATAATTATTATTATTCATAATTTAATTTTTTATCCATTGTGTGTAGCTATTTTTCTCTGTTCTGGTCTCTCTCTCTCGCTCTCTCTTGTGTATTGTGTATTTGTGTGTGTGTGTGTGTGTTTGTCTACATTTGTGATAATTATAAAAAGTGATATTATAAATTTGGTGAGACAACATGTCTTGCTGATGCTCAGCTGCATAAATAAAAATAATAGATCACTAAAAACGTTTCTTTAGCTGCTCGCTGTTGCAGTTTACACTTAATCTGAATTTAAGTTTATTTTTAACTCAAATCTCTCGTGTGTTAACATTACGCATTCAGGCCTGTAGGCTATTCATTTGCTAATGAAACTGTTATGTTCCTATATTTAGTGTAAACGTATTTATATTATTATTATTATAGTTTTTTTTTTTTTTAGTTTTTTTTTTATCTTGTTGCAATTAATTTCTTTGGTTTACTACGGTAGGCCTACTTCAGTGTACAATGTTGTTTTGAGGCCTATCACGTGCACAGTCGGCCAATGTATATTTAATAGCTATAGGCTAAATTTGCAATGATCAAAATGCATAGCGTTCATTTTGTGTGCATTGCCTCAGATAAACTCTCAAAGCAAGCGAATATGTATTGAATAATTGATAATAGTGATCCGAGCCTCTGGATCGTTCGCGTTCGTTCGCGCTGTTTGAGGAAAGTTCCGTGCAGCGCGTGCGGGAAGCCAGTCTCGATCTCACAGTCTCTCCAGTGTCTGTCTGGTGATTTATTTCAGTTTAGAGATCCCTGGAGCTCCATTAGGTCAAACCTCTCCATGACTTTACAAAAACTCTCTGCAAATCCAGCAATTCCTCTCTGAGGAGATCTATTTTTGCTGTCGGTTGAACGTTCTGCTGTTTGTTTTCTTTGCTCGCGCACAGCAAAACCGAATCCTCGCGACTGAAATGTTCTCAGACGACGTCGTGATGCGCTGATGAATGAAAGCTTGAGAAGCTGGACTCTGGAGTGAAATTAAAGGTAGATCTGGAGTCTGTGGGGGGTCTGACGCGCTTCAGACTCTAATGATGCAGGGGCGGATCTAGAAAATAATATTTAGGGTGGCAAAGGGGTGGCATGGGGTCTATGAGGGGTGGCAACACCAAAGCATGCAAAGATTTTGGGGATTTATTGTCTGACGTGTTATGTTCACAAATATTGCATTACCATTAAGTAATCATCTATACTGTTTAAAATGAAAAATAAATAACAACGTTTCAATATCCATCATGGCACCAAGTCAATACACAATATGAAAAACTTATATCATAAGTTAAAAATAAACCAGAATATCCTAGCAAACAACTAGCAGCACTTTAGCAAACATCTAGAACATCTAACTGACCAAACTATTTATGTTTCTTAAACAACACTTTAAGACAAGCCAGCATAAAATTGTCTTTCAAACCTTTCAATCTAGTTATTACAGGATTCTTAAATACTTACAAACAATTCAAATACACAGAAGACTTTCCTGAACACTCATGAGATCAATAACACTTAACAAAAAGCTCTTATTAGGATTCAATTATTTTTGCAGCTCAATCATGTCTATTACAGTATACAACATAAATTAAATTACAGATAATAATAATAATTCAGCAATTAACTTTTGGGAACGGATCATTTTCATTTTACTACTCTAAAGTAATCTTGCAGTAGATGAAAAACACTAGAAAAGTTAAAATACCAAAGAATTGTATATGAACTTGGTATGCACCACAATACAGTACAGTACAAAATAAAATAAAGTAAATTCAGCATCCTCTGCACTTTTGGTCAGATCTCATTACAGTGTACAGTATACAGCAGTTTCCTGGTCTCCTGACACAAGACTATATCTGTAGACAGTCATTTCTCAGTTCTGCAGACATGCAGTGCACATAAAAGATGGTTACAGATAAAATTTGACAGTCACATGTTTGAAGGTGTACAACACGTGCTACAGTTTACTGTACATATAGAAGAGTGAAATTTCCATCATGTACTGGTACTGTACTGTAATTATACTGAATGTGTAAGTATATTATTCGGTCAGCTCTCTCCGTTGTTAGGATGCAGAGATTCTGATTGCTGTCATCAGTTTTGCTGCCAAATCTCATTGTTAAACTTTTTTAGAAATTGTTCTCAAATGTTTTGAGAACTGAATTAATGGTTTGGGAAAATGGGCCAACTAAAATCAGTTATATTAAATTAACAATAGAGAAAACTGCAATACAAGATTCTTACCTAACTCTGCTATTAGTTTTCGTGATCGGCTCGTGTTATTGTTTGGTCAGATGTGGCAGAAAGGCCTCTATATCTGATGAAAGTGGCGCGAGCGGTCAGAGAATCGATCACCAAACAATTACGGGATGAATCTCAGACACATCCGGACGGGATTAGATTTCTCAGAGGACTTCTGAATAAACCGAGAAGCAGTATCTGATTCACGAACAAATGGGCTGCGCTTTGTATTTTTGACTCAAAAAGAACCGGTTCTTAAGAGTCATTTGTTAATGAAGCCGACTACACTGGGCGCGCTGCGTGCGCGTGCACCATCGCGCGTGCACCATCGCCGAGGCTGAAGAGTAGCACATGAAACACTGCTTACATTTATATTTTATTCTGTGATAATTCTGGGGTGGCACAGCTTTTTCTTAGGGTTGCACTTGCCACCCCGGTAGATCCGCCGCTGTATGATGTATGGAAGTGTGTTTCTGTCTGTTATATCAGAGCTCGGGTCTCTGTACAGCTGCAGGTTTTAGCAGATTGCTCGGATAATAGATGAAGAAACGCACACCGTGATATCTGATCTCTGGGGTGGAGAAGCCCATGCAAAGATGATTCTCAAACTAGGCTTGGAAACATTTAGACTCTAACAAATGTGTTGAATCAGCCATTTATTTTTCACTTTAATAAACTGATTGTGTAATTATAGCCTAGTTTATATCTTAAATATCTTTATTTTGGCTTACTCTTCATAGTTGAATCAGATTTTTACATCAGTCTGGTGCAGTGAGATATTAGTGAGTTAAGTGTGTTATTCCTGGTGATATCTGTTGATATGCTTTCTGTGTGTGTGTGTGTGTGTGTGTGTGTTTCCCTCACCATATGACACCAGACACACCCAACATAGTGCTTTATTGAGGCCAAGATCATATAATACAGATGCAAGGTGTTAGTCTTTCTCTTTCTTCCTTTCTTTCCTTCTTTCTTTTTCTATAAGTAATTCTAGAACAGAACATCTTTTGCATTTACAAAAATAATATAATAATAATAATAATAAACACCATTACCAATAATAATAATAACTAGATTTGCGTTTACATTTAATTATTCAGCAGATTATTTTATCCAAAGCAAATTACAAATGAGGACAATGAAGCAATCAAACAAAGAGCAATAAGTGCTGAGACGAGTCTTGATTAGTTTACCCCTTTTACTGCTCAAATGTTTTATATTGTTTGGCATGACAACTGGAGTTTAGTATTGACATAATATTACTGTATATGGTTATACAATATTTTGCATTCAAAACATTTGAATGTAAATGCTTTTTTCTCAAAAGCATCAGACAGAATGTCTCTCTCTCTGCCAAAGCACTGAATATTGTATGAACAAAGAACAAATAATTACGAATCATTATAATCAGCCTACATGAATACATTTTTTATAAACAAGAAATAAGAAAATAGTCAAGACATTTACATTTAGTCATTTTGCAGATACTTAGACGAAGAAGAAGAAAAGAAAACTGTACATGTGTAGATGTAAAAAAAAAGTTTAGTTCTCTCTCTCTCTCTCAGTTCAGTTCAGTTCAATATGTGCTTTATTGTCATGACAATTGTTACAATGTATTGCCAAAACACAGTTTACACTGAATCTAGAACAGATATGTATTTTAAAAATAAAAGAACAAAATATAAATAAATACATGCATATATTAAATAAAGTATAACAAATTATACATTTTTTTTTTTTTTTTTTTAGAGATTTGGGGTATTAATTAGGTTTTATGTGTTATTGATGATAGAGTTTTATTTTTTATTTTTTTATTTTATTTTAATTGATAAAATAACAATGTTGTTGTGAGTCTTGGATTTAATGTTAAAATAAAGCTTTGTTCACCCCCCCCCCCCCTCTCTCTCTCTCTCTCGCGCTCTGTCTCTCTCTGTCTCCATGGCAACAGGGAAGCGTCACGAAGGACGAGTCCATTCCGGTGGCGTCGGGGGCGCGCCGCTCACACAAACACAGTAAATCGCGCTCGCTCCAGAATTAAACATTAATCTGATAACTGCTGAGTTTAACTGTATATTTATGAGATTGTGCGGTTATACCGCGGTTGTAACGCGTGTTCACAGCTCGCCCCGCGGTGGCGCGGAGGAAGGCGTGCGTTGGTTCGCGCCGAGGGAAGATGGCGGCGAGCGGATCGTGATCAGATTATCCCGCTGCTCTTAAATCTCCGGTTCTCGGTGTTTAACGGCGTGAGGTCGGTTCGTGACCGTGTTTGTGTCGTGATCTGTGAGGGATGTCGGACTCTGAGGAGGAGATTCAGGAGCGGCAGCTGAAGATCGTGCTGCTGGGAGACGGAGCGTCGGGAAAGGTACAAAACACGAGAGAAATCAATCAGAAGCGATCGATATCTGATCAGATATCAGCAGAGTCCGCTCTCGCGATCAGCTCTGCTTCACAACAGCGTTACATCGCATACTGTATTCATCTCTTATATGCAAATAGCATTTACATTCATGTATATTAATGGAGATATACATCCATAAACACGAATTATAGATGTTATTATAGCCTAATACACAGTTTCCTCTGAAATACCATACTGTATGCTACTGTAAAATCATAATAGAGGATACACTGACGCTCAAAAGTTTGGGGTCAGTACGTTACGTTTTTTAAAAAATATTTTTGAAAGAACATATTAAAACATTATTAAAATGTAAAACAGCAATTTTCTGTGTGAATATGTGTTAAACTGTAATGTATTTCTGTGATGCGCAGCTGTATTTCCAGCATCATTACTCCAGTCTTCAGAGTCACGTGATCTTCAGAAATCATAATAATATGCTGATTTATTATCAGTGTTGAAACTGTTGTGCTGCTTAATATTTTTTGGGACCTGGGATACTTTTTTTCAGGATTCTTTGATATATAAAAAGTTAAAAAGAACAGTGTTTATTCAAAATAAAAATAAAAATTGTGTTATAATACACACTACTGTTCAAAAGTTTGGGGTCAGCTCTTTTTTTTTTTAAATTCAGCATGGATGTTAAATAAAGACTTATATTGTTAGTAAAGATTTCTATTTTGAATAAATGCTGTTCTTTTTAACTTTTTTTTATTCATCAAAGAAAAAAGTATCACATGTTCCAAGAAAAATTAAGCAGCGCAACTGTTTCAACACTGATAATAAATCAGCATATTATTATGATTTCTGAAGATCATGTGACACTGAAGACTGCAGTAATGATGCTGAAAATACAGCTGCGCATCACAGAAATAAATTCAATTTTAAATATATTAAAATAGGAAACCAATATTAAAAATTGCAATAATATTTTACAATATTACTGTTTTTTTTTTTTAAATGTATTTTTGTTCAAATAAATACACCCTTAAAAACAATACTTACTAAAATCTTCCTGATCCCAATCATTTGAACAGCTGTGTATGTAATGTATGAAGTCATTTGCATTGCATTGATGTTTAGGATGAGTTGTGATGGACACTGCAAACCTCTGCTGGTGAAACAGTATTTTCACACAATGTTTTTGCTAAATTGATGTTAAACTCATAAGAGCCGGTCACATGAGCAGATTACATGAATGTGAAGGTGTTGCTATTTTTACCAGCGGTTTGATTGTTGTAATCTAGCTGGTTAATCTGTGCTGGGCTTTGAGCTGAGCTTCATTCATGTTTTAATGAGGATTCTAATGATCTTCATGCACACGTCTCCGGGAGAGTCAGTGTTTGTGTTTAATTATGACTTCTTCTTTATTATATATTGTTGTTTATGTTGTTTAATGAGTGCAGAAGTGCAGTGTGTCCCGTCTGTCTGTCTCTTTACCCTCGTGATCGTTCACCGAGGAACACAGACAGACAGAGAAAGAGAGCTTTAAGCTTTAATCTGTTCATTATGTGTCAGTGAGAGCAGGTTGAGTTGCCAAATACATTAACTACTAACTTGTGTTTGTGTGCATGTGCCTGGGTTATAAAATCTGTCTAATTATCCTCAGTAGAACACAAACAAGCTGAGACACACAGAGACTGAACAGAGGAACAGGGCTGATTACATATTAAATAGTGTCACTTTAGTTCAGTATTTGTGTGTTTTCTGACATTAAATGTCAGTATTGATCAGAGTTTCTGTGACTGATGATCTCTGTCCGTTTATAACTGATTGTGGAAAAGATGTGCAAATGTTTTCAGCAGGAACAGGAAGTGAGGTCAGTTTCCTGTTGTTATAGGGATGATGAAGTTCAGAAGTAATCTGATTGGATTTCTGCTATCGGGTTGGATCAAATTTTCATAAATGGGTTGTTTAAAAGAAAAAAAAAAAGGATCATGGTTTTGATCTGGACCTAATCCTCAGTTTGTGTTGTTCAAAACTTTTTAGTAAGATACCTTTGATCCAAAACATCAGGAGCCAGTTGTTCAAAAAGTTTAATCTGGATCAGAATGATCTGAATTTAGAAATCCCATCCAGGACCAGGTAACCCATCTTACTTTTGCAAAATTGGACTGGATCACCCTGATCCAGATACACACTTTTTCAGATTTCCAGATCTGGATTCCTAGTGCTCTACGGAGTCCCTGAAGGGACATGCTGATGGAGAAAAAATGCCAATTACACAAATAACTACTTCTGACTGGTCCGTCTCTGATGATTGTGCCAATGTAGTTTACAATCAGTTATAAAAAATATTTTTAAAAAACCACTTGTATTGTAATATTTTTGTTTGATATTGCCGTTTGGGGATATATTACATGTTACAAATGTTGTATTTTTTTGGACCAGTTTTATTAGATTTTTGTTCCTGAAATCCACCCTTCTGCTGGGATCAGAATAATCCCGTTTTTTTTTTTTTTTGGATCAAAAGTATACCAATCTTACTAAAACGTTTTGAACAACACAAATTGAGGATTTAATCCAGATCAAAACTTGATTTTGGATTTTGTGATCTAATCTGAATTCAGAATCCTTTGTTATTCTTTTGAACAATCCGTTTTCAAGATTTGATCCAATCCAATGGCCAGAATCCGATCAGATTACTTTTGAACAACAGGATTTAAGGAACAAAAATGTAATAAAACTGGTCCAAAAATACAACATTTGTAACATGTACCACGGACACACACACACACACACACACATATATATATATATATATATATATATATATATATATATATATATATATATATTTATATTTATATTTATAAATATATAAATAAATAAAAATTATATATATATATATATATATATATATATATATATATATATATATATATATATATATATATATATATATATATATATTAGAGGTCGACCGATTCATCGGTTTTGCCGATTAATCGGCACCGATAGTTGATTGCCACAACTATCGGTTATCGTCAAAAATCCATGCCGATAGTTTTCCGTCTGAGAAGGGTCCGCTTGCATTATACAGCACGAGAGCGGCCTCTAGAGGCGGAAATCACTGACAGCACGTGTTGTTTATTTTGACACGTGACACTGCGCGCTGCACAGAGCGGGAAACTCCAGACGCGCATTTAAATACAGCCGACAGAAAAGCCTGCCACGGAACAGAGCGCCATTCACATAGTTTTCTATTAAATTACATTATATTTGTCCCAAATCGTTGTGAATGTATGATGACTTCACCCTAGGCTATAAATTATGTATTGTGCATTTTTCAGCAAACCGTTTGTCTTTCTGTGGCTCTAATAAAGTCTGTATGCTTCATATAGAGAGCTGTAATAGATCGCGATTTCTCTTTCCACTTGCTGTGTTTAGGCTAGAGTTATTTTTCTATCTGACTATTGAGTTTATGGTCATTGAATGTCTTTCCTGAGGTAAATGTGATGTTATGAGCAGTTTTATTGTCTTCTTTCAGCAGTTGAATCACTGATTGATGGATTATGATTCATGATTGATTTCAGCGAGTTGTTCTGATTCTTCTGATGCTCATTCATGTTTATTTGCTGCTGTAACTAGTAGTAAAGAGATGATCAGCGATCTATCAGCACACATTAAAGAGCCACAAAAACACATTTACTGTTTGAATTTCATGATAAAATTGACAGAATTCTAATGTGGAGACTTTGTTTCATGTTAAAACTTATACAAAAACAAAGCTTATTGTGATTATGGGATGGTTGACATGCTGTAAATAATGTTTAGTGAAGGTTTGTTGATGCATCAACACAAAACAGCAAATAAAAATGATTTTTCAAAGTTGTAAATAGAATGAAGATTTTTGGAGTATAGTTTAGTCTTTCTACTTCAAAGTTTCACATGTTAGGCTACTTGTTGTTTCTTTGTAATTATTTGTGAAATTTAATAGCAATTTCTAGTGAAATGTGTAGGATTTTAAAGTGTAGGATAAAAGATCACCTGTGGAACTAAGTAAGTTTTTTCAGCTGCTTCCACACTAAATCTTCCCTTATATCACACAGTTTCTGAAACAGCAGAAGCACACACCAAAGCTGCAAAACCAGACACTAATTCTCAGACTTTCATTTCATAAAACACTTTTTCCAAAACACAACACACAGTTCTCTATGTAACGCACGCAAATCTAACAGGAATTAATATTCTGGCAAAGGTGTTTACAAATGTTTGCTTTTGAGATGTGTTTGTGATATTTCGAATGCAGTGCTTCATTTTTCAAGAGATGCGAGGCATTTTGCATTTTTTTGTGCAATTCTTGGATTTTTGTGTAAAGTTTAAAAAAAAAAAAGAGGCAAAGTTTTGAAAATGTGTGTAAACAGCTGAAAAAAACCTGTAATTCGTGTCCCTGCAGCACAGAAGCAGTCATAAGCAGCAGCTATATTTGTAGCAATAGCCAACAATACATTGTATGGGTCAAAATTATACATTTCTCTTTTATGCCAAAAATCATTAGGATATTAAGTAAAGATCATGTTACATGAAGATATTTAGTAAATTTCCTTCCGTAAATATATCAACACTTAATTTTTGATTAGTAATATGCATTGCTAAGAACTTCATTTGAACAACTTTAAAGGTGATTTTCTTAATATTTAGATTTTTTTGCACCCTCAGATTCCAGATTTTCAAATAGTTGTATCTCAGACAAATATTGTCCAACAAACCATACATCAATGGAAAGATTATTTATTCAGCTTTCAGATGATACATAAATCTCAATTTCAAAAAATTGACTCTTATGACTGGTTTTGTGGTTCATGGTCACACATCAGTTCATCAAAATGAAGGCTGATTAAAATCAATGAATGATATGGTCAGCCCAGCTCTTCTTAGGTGTGTGTGAAAGTGTTTGACGTGAGGTGATTTTGGGAAGTGCTGTGTCTCTGCTAAACTAGAGCGTTTCAGTCTTATAGGAAAGGGCCAATTTTCCTACTCGAAATGTCTTTCAGGGTTTGAGACCACAGGAAAAATGTCTTTATCCTGGATTTCTATGTTTGGTTTGTGTGGCATCCACAGCGTTTCTGCTCTCAGCGGCGGTGACCCTCGCGGCCGCAGCAGAGGCTTCTGGGTAGCAGTGCGTGTTCAAGCCCTTCTGGCTCCAGATGGGGTTGTTTAAATGTCTCTTAAAGCGGACGGCGCTACCGTAACGCCACACAAACACGCATCCCGTCAGACGCAGCATGTGGAAGGCATTTAGATCGCTCCGTCTTCGCTCAGACCAGCGCACGTCCTGAACACACATCTAAGAGTTTATTCTGTCGCACTTTATCTCTTTCTCTTACAAACACTGAACTTTACAGTTTTATTCTCTGTGTTCTGAGGGTTTGTAATAATAATATTAAAAATAATAACTTTAAATCTCTGGTAGTGTTGCAGCTTTGGGAACCCCTCGTCTCCTCCTCTTCATGCTCCTGGTCTAGCTGTGAACGAGTGCTGTCAGTTTATTACTGGAAGCTTAAAGTCACTCCGTTCTGTGTTTGTAAACCTGGAGCCATTAGACATCCATCATAGTGAATTAATGTTGGCCCATCAGCGCAGAACCAGACCGCAGGCCGTGTGTGAGAGAGAGAGAGAGAGAGAGAGAGGTTCTGTGTGTGTGTGTGTGAGGTTCTGTGATGTGTGTGTGTGTGTGTGTGTGTGTGAGAGAGAGAGAGAGAGAGAGAGGTTCTGTGTGTGTGTGTGAGAGAGAGAGAGAGGTTCTGTGTGTGTGTGTGTGTGTGTGTGTGTGTGTGTGTGTGTGTGTGTGTGTGTGAGAGAGGTTCTGTGTGTGTGTGTGAGAGAGAGAGAGAGAGAGAGAGAGAGTGTGTGTGTGTGTGTGTGTGTGTGTGTGTGTGTGTGTGTGTGTGTGTGTGTGTGTGTGTGTGTGTGTGTGTGTGTTTTTGTGAAAAGTCAGGACATAGATGTGTATAATGACGAGGGTATGGCAGGTATTACAAGGTGAAGGTGGCATCTCAGGACATTGACCCATGTCCCCACTTTTCAAAACGCTTATAAATCACTCAGAATGGAGTGTACTGAAATAGCAGACAGTCTCCTGTAAGGGGTAGGTTTAGGTGTAGGGTTGGTGTAGGACAATAGCACATACAGTAAGTACAGTATAAAAACCATTACGCCTATGGAATGTCCCCACTTTTCACAAAAACGAACATGTGTGTGTGTGTGTGTGTGAGAGAGAGGTTCTGTTGTGTGTGTGTGAGAGAGAGAGAGAGGTTCTGTGTGTGTGTGTGTGAGGTTCTGTGGTGTGTGTGTGTGTGTGTGTGTGTGTGTGAGGTTCTGTGTGTGTGTGTGTGTGTGAGGTTCTGTGTGTGTGTGTGTGTGTGTGTGAGGTTCTGTGGTGTGTGTGTGTGTGTGTGTGTGTGTATGTGAGGTTCTGTGGTGTGTGTGTGTGTATTATGCGGTAATGGGGATCTGGGCCATCTCTCACTGCACACAGACATGATCTGATTGGCTGTGGCACTCGATGTGAAGCACCTGTCAATCAAAGATGTTGTCATCCTTAGCCACTCCCTTTATAACCAGAGGGGAGGCGGAGCCTCAGGATAGCTGAGAACAATGTAATTCGATTTAAACTGTTCTAATTTGTATATGTGTGTGTGTGTGTGTGTGTGTGTGTGTGTGTGTGTTTTCAGACTTCTCTGGCCATCCGCTTTGCACAAGAAGCTTTTGGGAAACAGTATAAACAAACGATAGGGCTGGACTTCTTCCTCAAGAGGATCACCCTGCCAGGTTAGACGTACACACACTCACTCACTCTCTCTCTCACACACACTCACACTCACACACACACACACACACACACACACACACCACAGAGCCTCACACACACACACACGTTCGTTTTGTGAAAAGTGGGGACTCTCCATAGGCGTAATGGTTTTATACTGTACTTACTGTATGTGCTATTGTCCCACACCAACCCTACACCTAAACCTACCCCTTACAGGAGGCTGTGCATTTCAACTTTCCCCCAAAAAACCTCATTCTGAGTGATTTATAAGTGTTTTGAAAAGTGGGGACATGGGTCAATGTCCTGAGATGTCACCTTCACCTTGTAATACCTGTCATACCCTCGTCATTATACACATCTATGTCCTGACTTTTCACAAAACACACACACACACACACACACACACACACACACACACACACACACACCACAGAGCCTCACACACACACACACACACACACACACACACACACACACACACACACACACACATACATACAATAGATTGACAAATAACAGGGATTTAAATTTTATTCTCATTTAGGTTTTAGAATTTTTGTAGTTCACCTAAACAGTCTTACACTGGGACTAATTTTTAATTCCATGTTGTTTCTAATATCTTGTAATATTTAGAATTTGAATTTTTATGTTTTCTGATTTCATTTTAGTTTTAGTTAGTTTGAACAATTTTGTTGTATTGTTGTCATTTTTATTATTTAAAAAAAAAAATGTCTATAGATTTTATAAATGTTTCTTTGAGTTTAAGTTATTTTGTACATCAAGTTAAACTAAATGAAACTAAGAAATTTGTATTTTTTTTCAGGTAACACTTTTTTATGAATTTAGTTTTAGTTACCTGAAATAACTCCACAGGACTGAATGAATGAACATTAAAGTCCTTTCATATAAACACACATACTCAATAATCAACAAGTTTTTTGAACTGAATTGAGAGTGATTTAAAATTCCTAAATTTGAGATCATCTATTAAACAGGACGCATAATTGAAATTCAAATTAAAGCAAGTGCCGTTAAAATCACCTGAAATTCCAAGCAATTCTGCTGTAAATGTAGTTTTAAATAATATATTTAAAATTTGATTTGAATTTGTTGCTTGTGTTGGACGAATGAAATTCAACAGTTTGTGTCATAATGTTGGATATCTTTGAATTATAATTCCTCTTCCTGTCATTCCAGATCAAGGTCTCGTTCAACTTCCTGTGTGTTTGTGACCAATTCAAATCACATTCACACTCGTTAATCTAATTTTAAAAATTGACAAGCTTTAGAGACAAACAAATATTTAAAAATGGTTTATTTCAATACATTATTTTACAAATCTCGATGATTACAGTCATACCGCAAGACAAACCGAGCATTTGAGTGAAGGATGAGTCCAGATGAGGCTGTATTGTGTGCGGTCTTCTGTTGTTGATGTGAGTGTGTATGAATGCATCTCTGTGCTGCTGATGCTGGAGCGCCGCTGCTGGGTTTGTGTGGGTTTGTGAATGAATCACTCCAGTGTGTGTGTGTTTGTTGTACGTCTGCCTCTTTTCAACTTTATTGCCTACGAAAGCTCTTCACTCCTAAACAAACACGCAGAGCTCCCTCTCAAAGACAGATTGTGCTGTGAGCTCCAGGTACCAGGGTTCAGCGTGAGCTAGTCTGATGTTTAATTACAGGCTGAGAGACCGATAGACAAACACATCTTAGACGGACGGACCGAGGAGCATTCAACACTTTTTTGACAACATAAACTCATAAATACGGCTTGAGGGTTTACTACTATTGTCTGTTTCAGAGGACAATACAAGAAATGTTATTTTGGGGAATAATTATATTCTATTTAAAAAAGCGACCAAGTCAAGCCAGTTTTATTTGGTCAAACTGATGTAAATTTCACATTATAAAATAAAGCAATTTCATTGAGCATGAATTTTTTGTTCCAGTAAATACAACTTAAGATACACTTCTTTTATAGCATGCACCTATATACAGTAAAAACCAGTTAAAATAAACATATAAAGACAAGGCGAGCAAAAACAAACCAGATTGAATTTGATATTTTAATACGTCGTGAAATTTGCATTATAATATTAAGAAATTTCATTTTGGGGATGAATTATTGGGAATTATTATATTTCAGTGCATACGACTGTGATATATATATATATATATATATGCACTTATTATTTTAGCATTTACTGTCTATAAAAATAAGTCAAAAGAAACTTGTTGTGAAATGTAGATCACATGATATTACTTCAATGTTGCTTTTAAATGTAAATGTTGAAATAAATGTGAACAATTCTTTTGAAGAGTTGCGCTTCGAAACGTTCTCACAAGCTTCGCAGTGTTTCCGTGAGTCCGGCCCGTGATGTTTTACAGCTGATCTTTCAGTAAGGTGCATTAAAATCCTGAATGAAAATTGAATTAAGCGTAATGCAGCGTCTGCAGTAATGACACGAGTGAAATGTTTGTTTGGCGCTCTAAACACAGGCCGTCTGTCCGAGTCTATTTATTGTAAGTGTGCCGCAGAAAGCTGGAGAGTCGTGGGTTATTTTGGGGGCCGTTCTCATGCTGGGACGCTTCTGTTTTCACGCTCTTATGGACCATAACTGAGAGAGAGAGAAACTCACGGCGTCAGCACATTCAGAGAGAGCCAGTCACTTACCGTAAAGATTCAATTCTAGAATAAATAAAGAAAAGATCTTTATAGAAGCACGTGAAGAGAAGTGTGGGATGAACACGAGTGTGATTCAGACCGCTTTATATATGTTTATATACACATGTGACTGTATAGTCTGAATCTATTGACTGTAACGCTCTGAGCTCCATTAACTATGAACAAAAACGAGTTTCGTTATTAATCATTATTGTATATAACTATTTAATGTATTATATTATTCGTGTCCCTGCAGCACAGAAGCAGTCATAAGCAGCAGCTATATTTGCAGCAATAGCCAACAATACATTGTATGGGTCAAAATTATCAGTTTGTCTTTTATGCCAAAAATCATTAGGATATTAAAGATCATGTTCCATAAAGATATTTAGTAAATTTCCTACCGTAAATATATCAAAACTTCATTTTTGATTAGTAATATGCATTGCTAAGAATTCATTTGAACAACTTTAAAGGTGATTTTCTCAATATTTAGATTTTTTTGCACCCTCAGATTCCAGATTTTCAAATAGTTGCATCTCAGCCAAATATTGTCCAACAAACCATACATCAATGGAAAGATAATTTATTCCGCTTTCAGATGATGTATAAATCTCAATGTCAACAAATTGACCCTTATGACTGGTTTTGTGCTCCAGGGTCACATTTATTATACAACTAATCAAATTTATTTTTTATTATATTCTATTATTTGTTTATATTATCGTTTTCATTTTTATTGTACTGCACATTATAGCTGCAATTCAGTTTTCTTTTTTTTTCTTTTTTGCAAACTTACAAAAGTTTGCACTTTATTATAATTATTTATTTATTATATGAATTGTGTAATTTTTCCACATTTAATTATTTTAATTTCTGTTGTACTGCACATTATAGCAATTTAGTTTTCAGTTCTTTGTAAACTTATGTACAGTCAGGCCCGGCGCTACGGGGGCAAAGGGGCATTGCCCCCAGAAAGAATTTGTGCCCCCCCCCAGTTTTCTTAACCAACTTCTATATAAATGTGCGCTGTTAGACTCATATCCATCAGAACTTAAAACAGTCCTACACCGTAATTTTTGCTCA